>NC_046172.1:110686298-110751298 GCF_011064425.1 Rattus rattus
GAAATAAAAAAAAAATAAAAAAAAAAAAAAAAAAAAAAAAAAAAAAAAAAAAAAAAAAAAAAAAAAAAAAAAAAAACATTATATAGCTTCTCTTAGTTATTTCCCTATTGCTGTGAAGAAATACCATGATGAAAGCAACTTATAACAAAAAGTATTTAATTGGAGGATTCCTTACAGTTTCAGAGCATGATTCCATTATCATCATAGCAGGGAATGTGACAGTAGGCAGACAGGCAATACACATGGTGCTGGGGAAAAAGCTGAGTGCTCACAGGCAGAGAGAGGGAGGGAGGGGAAGAGGGAGAGGGAGAGGGAGATAGAGGGAGAAGGAGGGAAGATGGAATGTTACCAATTGATAGGTAAAGGATATATGGGATCTCATCACCGTAGCATACAAGTAAGGTCATCTAAAAAGTAAATTTGAGTCAAACCAATGAAAACAAACAAGCAAATAAACAAAAATAACATTGCTTTAAAAAAATCTGCAACTTACAATTTTTTCTAGTTGTCTTTCAAACATTGAGATCTTCAATTAGGCTGTGGAATATAATTTTGTTTTTTAATTTTGGAAACAACTGGAAGCATCTCTCTCTAAAATACTCTTCATTCTTTTTACACCTCTGGTTCCTATGCACCATACATTATTCTATTATACAATTAGATAAACTGATTCCAGAAAAGCATAGACTTTTTTTAATTGTTTTTCTCCTAACCTCTCCTCTTCATTTTGGCTGCCTCTTGTTCTCCTCTTTTTTTATTTTCACTAAAAAGAGTCTCACATGTAGCACCCTCAGTTTGGATTGCAGAAATGTAATTGCTATTTCTTTGATCAATCATTGGCTTCTTCGGATAGCTACCTACAACCAGAATATAATTATACAAGTTGTTTAATTTTGAATCTCATAAGTTTATACATACATTTAGATAGGTTAACCAATATTTTTTTCCATTGTCAACTAGAAATTCCCGATTATCACTTTCCCAAAGACTGTTTTTTTTTTTTATCTAAACAACCAGAGAAGATGTTTATTTTTATTCTTTTGAAATAAGATTTGGAGGAAATCAATGACAATTTGGTCAGCAGAAGGGAAAACTTAGAGAAAATGAAGGGTATTTGTCTCTGTCTCTGTCTCTCTCTGTGTGTGTTTCTCTCTGTGTGTCTCTCTGTCTCTCTGTCTCTGTCTCTGTCTCTATCTCTGTCTCTGTCTCTCTGTCTCTCTCTCTCTCAATACAAAGTAGGTCATTTTGTCTGTACTTTTATTCACTTGCCCAGTTAGAACTATAAAGCTGGAAATGCAGAGCGGCTATAACAGAGAGAACCCAAATAAAGTAAATGACGGGGTGGGGGAAAGGAAAGCTCAACAGTTTTTTTGTTTGTTTATTTCTTTAACACTCAGTGGCACGTGCAACATTTAAATAACGTTTTAATTTACAAAATGTCTATGGAGAAAGTTACATGGAGGGTCAGCCAGAAAGACTTTCTCACATGGTTAAAAACTCTGAACTTTTAATCAGTTTTACCAACTCAGAGTATCTATACTCATGTTGCAGTTGTCAGTCACCAATAACGTTCATCTATTTCACCATCAAAGCCAGTCTTGAATATTCATTTAAGTTAAATACCAGCATATCCTTTAATTATGGAGAAAATTAATCTGCGGCAAAGATGGAACCTTTTTTCATTATGTATTGATGGGCCCAAGAGAAAAAATTATAATCATGCAGTTAGGGAAAAATTACAAATTTACATGGTCAATATTGAGCTATGACAGCTAAAAATTATGTACCAAGATAAGCAGTTACCTTATCCAAGGATAGCTTAACTCTACAAATATAACTCATTTTATTTTGAAGAGGAAAATAATAATAATAATAATAATAAATATCTATATGGTCTAAGAATCAGATCTCTGTGTATAATTGTTTTTAAGAAAAAGTTACTTTATAAGTACAGAGCTCAAGAAAAGATAGCTTTTGCTAAGAACTATCTCAGCAGTGAAGATATTCTGAAATTGACCTCTAGAAAAATATTTATCTTTATAGAAGTGTCTTAATTATGATTTTACTGCTGTGAACCTACACTATGACCAAGGCAACTCTTAGACAACATTTAACTGGGGCAAGCTTGCAGGTTCAGTCCATTATCATCAACTCAGGAGCATGGCAGTGTCCAGGCAGAGGTGTGGCTAGAGGAACTGAGAGTTCTACTTCTTGTACTGAATGCAGCCAAGAGTAGACTAGCTTCTAAGCAGCTAAGATGAGAGATTCAAAGCACAAGCCACAGTGGAACACCTACTCCAACAAGACCACACCTCCAAATAGTTCCAGTCCCTTGGCCAAGGATACTCAAACCATGGCATTCCACTCCCTGGCCCCCATAGGCTTGTTCAAACACATGAGTTTATGGGGGTCATTCCTAGTCCTAGTATAATAAAAAAGTATGTTTAGTCCAACTTCCAAAGTCCCCATAGTCTGTAGCAGTCTCAACAATGTACAAAGTCCAAAGTATCTTCTGAAATTCGTCCAATCATTTATCTGTAATCCCCAAAGCAAGACAGGAAACCTACTGGCCAAATTCTAAGCTATGAATCTTCATGTCTGATGTCAAATTGGTTTTCGGATCACCAACTCCTTTTTCATCTTTGTTGACAGCAACAAACTTCTTTCTTCTGTGTTGGCTCCACACCCTGTTAGCAGCTTTCCTCAGCAGATAGTCCATGGCTTTAGCATCTGTAACATCTTGGTGACTCCAAAGTAACTGCAATGTTACAGCTTCTTATTCCAATGTCTAGGATCCTTATATGATCTTATGGGCTCCTCCAAAGGGCTTGCATCACTTCTCCAGCTCTTCCCTCTATAGCACTCTACGCTCTGGTTGATTCTACTTGATTGCTGCTGCTGCTGCTGCTGCTGCTGCTGCTGTTCTTGATGGTAATCCCACGGTACTGGTATCTCCAATACACTGGTGTCTTCTGCTGCAACAGGGCTTCTCCAATAATCTCTTTTTTTTTTTTTTTTTGGTTCTTTTTTTCGGAGCTGGGGACCGAACCCAGGGCCTTGTGCTTCCTAGGCAAGCGCTCTACCGCTGAGCTAAATCCCCAACCCCTCCAATAATCTCTTATTGACTCCTTTCATGGTGCAAGCCTCAACTCCTTTGCATGACTCCTTCACTCCTGGGCCATCAACTGCAACAGAGACTGTCCCTTCACGAATGGCCTACTATGGGCTCTCACAGCACCAAGCCTCAGTTGCTATTCAGGACACTTTCATGCCTCCAAAACCATTACCACCTGGGTGACTCTTACACATTACGAAGACTAGCTACAGCATGAGGCATGACCTTAACTGTCTCAGGAAAACAGCTTCTTTGTGCTGTCAGAAAACACTCCCCAGATTTTACCTCATTAATGCTGTTCTCTTCTTAATCACTGCTAATTTCTTAGCTCCAGTTAAAAAGCACCAATCGTTCCGTTAGTCCCTTGTATTCTGGACTCTAAAGTCAAAGCCTTGTGACCAAAGTTGCGGAGTTCTTCTGCTTTTTGTGTCTGGAACATTGCCCCCCTTATTTTACCAACTTTCTGTTTTCAGTCTCCCTTACTGCCTAGAGTTGGCTGTCCTGCAAATTGATCTCAGAGGTCGTCATGACTTGTCTCCTGGGATTAAAGTATAGCACCATGCCTGGACCTAAACTTAGCTGGCTGGGATCTTGCCCCAAAGTCAAACTTCCATAATCTGTTATCTCTTAGAACACAGGATTCATCTCCATTCTACTTCCGGGTACCTCTTTAATACTCCAATCATGCATTTTATATTTTTCCTTTCTAAACTTGCTTGGCTTGTTTAAAACATTCTCCATGAAACTAAACAAGAGAACAAAGTCTCTATTGGGCTTTTCGAGATTTCCTTCATCAATGCAATTAATACAAATCTCTTTATCTTAGCCTCAGATTCTCCAGAAAAGGGCAAAATGCCCTCAGATAGTTTCTTCAGAAAAGGGCAAATGCCAACCACATTCTTCACCAAAATATCATAAGAATAGTCTCTTGGCAACCTATTAAAATTCTTCTCATCTGAAACCTCTAGAGCCGGGCTTCCACAGTTAAAGTCACCCTCAGCAACAGTCTTCCATATTCCTACTAGGATAGTCCATGAAGTCCCACTTAAAGCATTTCACTGAAGTTCCAAATGCCACATTCCTCCAAACCAAAGTATTGTATGGCCTATCACAGCAATCCCCCAATCCCTGGTACCAACTTCTGTCTTAGTTATGGTTTTACTGCTGTGAACTGACAACAAAACCAAGGCAACTCTTAGACAAACATTTAATTGGAACTGGCTTACAGGTTCAGAGGTTCAGTCCATCATGACAGGAGCATGGCAATGTCCAGGCAGATGTGAGGCTGGAGGAGCTGAGAGTTCCAATTCTTGCTCCAAAGGCAATTAGAGGAAGACTGGCTTCTAGCTTGTCTACGATGAGGTTTTAAAGCCCAAGCCTCACAGTGGCACATCTATTTCAACAGGGCTGCATCTTCAAATTGTACTTACACTCCCGGGCTAGACATACTCAAACCACCACAAAGAGTCTTTCTTCAGAACTTTATTACTCAAAATACATGCCATTAAAAGTTTTGCTTATTTGGAATCTCTAGAAAGGTACAAAATTTGCCCTAATCCTTAAAATACAGACAGTTACTAAATAGTAAGTTTTATTAATTCATAAGACAACCAATGTTGTTAGAACCACCAAATGATTTGAATTGTAAGAATGAAGAAAACTGTAAGGAGTGATAGGATACAATAGCAAGTCTTTTCCATGTTGTAACAATAGCTGTCCATGAATGGGTGGATGAGAAAGATCTCCCCTCATGATAGATGAAAGAATTATGGGAAATAAATTCACAGAACCCATAAGAAGGGGGAAAGGAAGCAAAACAAGCAATCAAATGCATAGAATGAAGGAAGTTTATAAATAAACTAATTGCATCGTGAAGACAATTAGACAACTATATTAGAAATAGAAATGTACTGACTACTGTTGTTCAACTAAACTATCATTGTGCCCATCTGTCTTATATAAATATTTATCTTCGCACGTATAGATAAATACCCCTTCCAGTCTCAATCAGGGAAGCTTTTCTTTGCAATGAATGGTACTGAATTCAGAGTCTCATGTCTTCTCAAGATTCTAAGAATAAATGATGACTGAGTATGTATCCCTAAACAGGACATTTGTTCCATCTATTCTAAGGTCCAGAAAAGAAGGGGAGAATGTACGAATGCAAAGTTAGATTGGATTAGAGACTGTGAAATGTTCTCTTGCTGGGATGACACAGCAATTAGAAACATGGTCTCACAGCAGCTTTCATTGTCTGTAATGGACCTTCCCAAGCCTGGGTATGCAAACAATCATAAGTCCAGGTATGTCTCATAGGGCCCACTCCTTTCTTCTGTTTAACCAGTGAGGAGAGATTCACATTGTCTTCAGTTGTGTATGTACTGATAAGCCCACCAAGATCTAATGAAAACCTCGAAATAAATAGATATACCCATGGTCCTAATAAACTTAGTTGCTCACAAAACAAAAGATATGAATGTAGGAAAGTGGGCAATGGATTTGTACAGAAGGTGGAAAATGGAGTAGTTTACAGTGGTTGGAGGGGGAAAGAGAATGTAGGGGATAATAATAACTAGAACACACTATATACATGCATGAAATTGTCAAAGTACAAGTTTATTAAAAGTTACAATTATACTTAAAAAATGGAAAAGTGAAAGGCATTAAAGAACTAAAATGATGTATTATAGGATTGGGAAAAACTCATTTAATTAACTTGCAGGCCAAAACACACACACACACACACACACACACACACACACACACACACACACACACACACACAAAAAAACAAAACAAAACAAAAAACAAAACCACGCCCCCCCCAAAAAACAACAAATCAGAACAAAACTTTGGTAACACTATTTTTGATATTTATAGAAGAATTAAAATAGAACAATAGCTGTATACTCATTTTTTCAATACCATGAACTATTTGTGACAGTATATTATATTCTAGGATATAAGATAGATTTAAATTATTGTGGAGTAATAGATTTACAAAGTATATTATTGAGAAAGAGGGATTACACTAAAACTAATTTAAAATGAAAACATATTCTTAAATATATATAAATTGAACAAATCATTTCTCAAATATCCATAGACATAGAATTCAGACAGGAAATTTAGCTACTTTTAATTCAATGGTAATAGAAATATAACTTACCTATATCTATATAATAGCTCTGGGGTATTTTTCAGAAGGAAAATGTTGTACTGAATGAATATATAAGAAAAAAAGAAAGTTCTTAAATCAGTTATCTAAGCCTTTCTTGATAAATTTGGAACATGAATGTTTAGCAAAAATCTATGTGTTACAGGCTTAGTTGTCAACTTGATTATCATGGGAAATGGTGGAAGCTTCTAAAAGTTGACGACTAGTTGGAAGAATTCTAGTGGCATAGGACCATTCTCTTCAAGAGGCTATCAGAATCCTGATACAATTCTTTCTTTCTCTAATTTTCTACTCATCAAGCATGAGGTAAGCAAATTCTGTTTTCCAGGAACCCATTTTAATGAACTTTCTTGCTCTAGGCTCAAAAAGCAACTAAACAAACTCACCAAGGATTAAAAGCTACAAAGCTGTGTGAAAAAATATATTTTCCTCCCTTTAAATATGATCATTTAAGGTATTCAGTTACAGAAACAGAAAGCCGATCGCCATGGAATTATTGAAAAATAGCAACTTAAATCTCAAGAAACATAGTAAAGTAATAGAATGAATAGTAGAATTAAATATATTTTATAAAAAGAATACTAAAAATTCAACACAACTAGAATTGTTTTTATTAAAGATAACTATTAATTTTCTAATCCTTTATTGATAATAATCCAGAAAACATGAGTTGGTCTTACCTATATGAAAGATGAAAGCACAATCCCCCTTTCAATCCCATTGCCACCAAATGATACTGAAAGAATATTTTTATAAATGTTTTTGAGGTCCTAGGAATAGAACTCTGGACCCTGTACTTCATCCTCTAGAGATCCTGACAGAAGAGATCGATAATTTAAAACAAGATTTATTGGGGTGAGTTACAAGTTATGGTCTGTGCCATAGCATTTTATTGCTGTGGAGAGACATCTTGATCAAGATATCTCTTATAAAGATCAACATTTAATTGAGGTTGGCTTACAGTTTCAGAGATTCAGTCTATTGTCATCATGGTGGAAAGCATGGCAGTGAGAAGGCAGACAAGGTGATGGAGAAGAAGAGGCGAGTTCTACATCTTCATAGAAATGAAGTCAGGAGCACATTGTCCTCCAGGCAGCTAGGAAGGGAGTCACTAAGTACACTCCCACAGTAACACACTTCTTGCCATACCTCCTAATAGTTTTTCTCCCTGGGCCAAGCATATTCAAACCACCACAATCTGACTATTCCATGAATGCCTGTCTTCTGATAGAGAGTTCAAGAATCTAGCACTGTTCAGTCCATGAGCCTGAATGTATTAATTAGTCTTCAGAATATTTCATAATCCCAAAGAAGTAGGCTCTACTACCAGTGAAGAGATGAACTTGTTATTAACAGTGAAGGTAAACTGGCAGACAACAAATGCTTCCTTTTTCTATGTCCTTATATAGACTGCTACCTGGTATAACCCAGATTTATGTTGAAGCTTCTCAAAATAAAAGATTGGTTTTTAAATTGATTCTTCCCAACTTAAAAGATTCAATCAAGAAAAAAACTAATCCCTCATAGATATACTGAACCACTTGGGTTTTTGTTAATGCCAGATCTAGAAACTTGACAACCAAGGACAGCCATTACTGTTCTCAAACTCCCTAGAACACTGAACTACATTTCTACCACTGCAGCTAATTTTATGTATATAAAATTCAAGTTAGGTGAAATGGACAAACTTTTTGAAATTAAGAAATTAATAATGACCCCCAGTGAATGGGATTCTTGGGGGGAGAGCGAAAATAGGGGGAGGATGGGGAGGGGAACACCCATATAGAAAGGGAGGGGGAGGGTTTAGGGGGATGTTGGCCTGGAAACCGGGAAAGAGAATAACATTTGAAATGTAAATAAGAAATACCTAATTTAATAAAGATGAAAAAAATAATAAAAAAATCCAATTCCGAGCTTCACTTTCACTTGCAACAAAGAAAAAAAAAGAAATTAATAATTCTCACTTAACAGGTAAGTGATGTGCACATTTCTATACCTGCTTTCAAAATATTACATTTGAAGAGATTGGACAGATTTAGAATAGCATGAAGTATAAACTAATAGTATTATGATTATATCCCTAGACCAGGGCCTTTTTTTATAGTAGATAACAGTTAATTAAGAGACTCATCATCTCTGAAGTTCAGAGATTTGATTCCCTTTTGTAGAGACACCAGAAGGCTCAAATGTTTAAATAATTGAGATCAAAAATAAAAGATGTCCAAGAACTCTCATCAAAGTACCCTTACAGGGTGATCAACCACTTTCTGATTAGACTGGAAGTCTGCGCCACAGGACAGTACACATGCCTGATAACGCAAACCTGCCATAGCCTTTGGGAACCGGAGGAGCAACCTACTATTCTCCTAAATGTTTGTGTTATCAAACTGCCTTCTAAATATCTATTTTATAACTAGGTACGAAGGAGTTCTCTTAAACTTCACTTTAAAAACTATATTTTCCATGGGGAATAGTTGAGACGAAGATATGTAACTGGCAAGTCAGCTTTATATTGACACCAAAAAAGGGAAAGGTGTTATGAGAAAATTAGACTGATAGCCTTCCTATACTTCATGTAAAAATCATTAAAGAACATTACCAAATCTAATTCAGACAAATTGAATAAGGATCAGATTTTGACTAAGTGGAGAGGTGTATTTCTTGGAAATAGAAAGTTTGTTCAAGTGTTAAGTATCTGTTAGTTGAATTACCTGTAACTATATGTGCAAAATTCTACTCACTAGAGATAAAATGACTTTATTAATATTTTTCATAAAAATTATAGTCGAAATAAGGTATGAAATATATCACCAATAAAAAATCCCTACAGCTAATATTCATGACCAAATTATCCTAATTATAACTGCTCTCTTAAGTCAGACATGAGACAGAAGGACCTACTGGCACCATTCCTATCCCATATCACATTGAGAGGCAACTAGAAAAAAATAACAAAAACAAGTAAAAATAAAGTAAAGTGAAAGCAAAAATATACAATATTTCCTATATACAGATGATATGTTTCTATATAGAAAATTCTTTAAAATTTACCAAAATTTTTAAAAACAGAAATGAGTTTATTATTCTTCTAACAAGAGTACAATAAAAACATTGTGTATTATATTTCAATTTTATACTGAAAAACTGTAAATTAAAGTATAAGGAAGATATATGTGTTATGAAAGCAGTGCAAATTCTCTAAAGCCTATGAAATATATGTATATTTATAAATCTAAATATAAGTGGAAGAAATAGAAGATAATATAAATCAATTAAGTTGTATGCTATCTTTCTGGTTGTATCAACTTCAGTTTTTATGATACAATTTCTTTTCAAGTTGATTTGTAGTTTTATGCCAGCAAAATTCGAGTTCCAGGTGAGTTTTAGAGATAATCACAAGGAGATTTTTAAAATATACAGTGAAAGCAGCAGAACCGGAGTAGCTAAAATTATTTTTGAAAATGAACATGTTAGGAGAACTCTAATACTTGATTTCAAAACTTATTCTCGGGTTGGGGATTTAGCTCAGTGGTAGAGCACTTGCCTAGAAAGCACAAGGCCCTAGGTTCGGTCCTCAGCTCAAAAAAAAAAAAAAAAACTTATTCTCATTGTGCAATAATCAAAAGGGCACATGAACAAAATGAGAATGCAATGTGAAATTTTACTACTTGATATTTAGTCACTGCCACTGAACTCAGTACAAAACACACACACATAATGCACAATTGCATATGATCATATTAATACACATTATGAACCCTGAATGTAAACAATACTTTATTCCTTAATTATAAGAATAAATCTGGGGAGAAAGTGCTAGTATACACCAAGACACCCATGATTCATATCATTTACAAAAATTTATCTCAGATTAAGTCACAGAAATTAAGCACAAGAGAAACAAACAAAAACCAAATATGTAGGAGGCAACACAGTATTTTCTGATTTCATTCATGGACAAAATTTTACAAAAGAGCATTGATTTTTTTAAATAAAAAATAGACTTTATCACATTAAATGCTTCATGAAATATAATGCTAAGGAAATTAAACGAGGTGCCTCAGACAAGGAAAAAAACATTTGCAAAGCCCATACCTGATAAAACCACTCTCTCCATAAGCTAAAAAGAGCTCTAAAAGAGATACTAATGAAAAGCCCATTTTGAAAATGGGCAAAGGATTTGAAGTGATGTTTCACTCAAGAGCACACTGGTATAGCAAAAGCACAGAAAAATGGTACTCGAAAATTCTATTTATTACAGAAACACAAAATTAAATTTCAATGATGCAGACTGCATGATTGAAGAAAATGAATAAATGACCCTCTGCTCAATCACCTGTTAAGGAGGGTGGATGCTCATACATCAGTGCTGGGAATGGAAAATGGCAGAATCACTGTGGAAAACAGGTTTTTTACACGTTTAAGTATACACTTGGTTTTAGGAAGGACATTGCTTCATAGTTTACTCTGTCTTTTTAAATGTCTGATTCTGTCTCAATCTCCCAAATGCTGGAATTTCAAGCATGTGCCAACATGGCTGGCCTAATCATAAATTTTGACAAATGAGAAAATCATGGTTGAATATTGTTCATGCTGTCTTCTTTGTGAAAGAAGCTAAATGCCAAATTTTACATACTGTATTTGACATTTGTTTTATTTGGCATTCTGAAAAAGCCAAAACTATAGAAATAAGAAGGAAATCAATGGTTGCCAGGGTTTGGAGTAAGAGATTGATTAGGAAGAGACATGGGGGAGATTTATGGGCTGACAGGATTGTTCTTTTTCCTGAAGCTTGTGGTAGAGTTTGCAGGAACTTATGCCTTTGTAAAAATTCATGGAACTGTGAAAGGAAAATGTAAATTATACCATTTGCAAATTGTACCTTCCTAAAACCAGCTTTTTAAAAAACCATGGCCTGTGGACTAGAAGCATTAGTATATCCTGAGGATTTATTTGCAATGCAAACTCTAGGGCAGCGTCCTGGACCTAGTGAATTACAATCTGCATTTAAAAAGACACTTAAGTGACTCAAATGCATATTAGATTTTCACAAATACTGATTAAGAATCTGTGTGTTTTCCTTCTGAACCACCTTTGAGTAACAGTAAAAGATAAAGTAAGGAGGCATTCAGGCTGTTGTCCTACTCTTATGGATAAAAGTGATGTGTCTTCATAGACACAGATTTTTCAGACAATTAGGGGATGGTCTTAGGTGTCTTTCTGACAGGAAATGATTTTAGGATATATGTGTCTCTGTCAGACATTTTTTGTTACTCGTTGGCTTTTATGCAACGTTATAAGATGTGCAGTGCAGTTTCATATTTAGCTTGCATCTGTTCTAAAGTAAGCTGTAGTTGTGATTGACACACAGGCTACTTTTAGCACCAGAGAATTAACCTTATGTCTAAATAAAAACGTATTTAGTTATTTCAAAATATTTGTATGTGTGCATTTGGGCACATCTTAGATACAGGAGGATGCAAGGCCAAAGGCCTTGAATGCCCTAAGAGTATTATAGAAAGTTGTGAGGCAGACTAATGGGGGTGTTGGGAACCCATCTCTAGTTGTCTACAAGAGCAGTTTGCACTTTTAACCTTAGCCATCTCTCTAGCTTTAACCTTGCATTGAGGTTTGGTTAAACACTGAAGGTTAGCCATGTTCTCTTAGATCATTTTATACTGGTTGCTTGATTCTAAGAATCCTTTTAAAACTTTTGTCAGGGAATTTAGGCCATAATCTTAATAGCCAAATAGTACAGAGAATGTTTGAAAAGATATTAAAATATACTCTATTTTGAGGTAAGACTTCAAATGCTAAAGTCTCATAAAGTTACATTAGTCTGAAAAAAGTAAGATATTTTTGTAATGCACTCGGAATATATAAAGTATATATTGTCTTTAAAAATTGACATGCAGCACTAACTTTTCAAAACTGAATTAGCCTGACAGCCATTTGCGGGGCCATGAGCTGTGAATAGTCTCTTTAGTACTGGCATATTTGCAGAGATGGAAGAAGCACTTTGACCTAAACTTCTAGTTCTAGAGTCTCTTCGGCTGTTTTCTCACACACTTACCTATTAGACTCAAGCTGAATTAGTTTTATATATTAAAGCACAATCGTGTATTCTGGTGTCTCTTTTAGAGGAAAATGAAATAATCCTAGTGACTCAGGAACCGGGATTTTGTTGTAATTTTGTACTGTGCTTATTTCTGAATGTAGGAAAGGCAGGTGGTAGAGTACTATAACCCAGCTTTACATGGCCCTAGGACATTGCTATTTGGCATGGGATCCAACCATTTAGCTCAGAATACTAGAAAGCAATACTAGGTAACATATAATAAAGCACTCCGCAGGTATTATAGAATTTAGTTACTCAAAAAACCTAGATATAAAATGTATCTCACAAAGGTAAGTGGTTGAACCTTTCATTTTAAAAATGTTTTATGAAGTTGGAATATAATAACATCATTTTCTCCTTTTGTTTCCTCCTTCCTTCCCTTTCTGGTCTACTCTCAAATTCATGGCCTCTATTCTTTAATTGTTGTTACACACACACACACACACACACACACACACACACACACAGAGAGAGACAGAGAGAGAGAGAGAGAGAGAGAGAGAGAGAGAGGGAGAGAGAGAGAGAGAGAGAGAGAGAGAGAGAGAGACACAGAGAGAGAGAGAGAGAGGCACGATTCTGAAATATGTAAATATAATCTGCTCAGTCTGCATACTGTTATTTGTAAGTGTAAGATTTTTAGGGATAAACCTTGGTATTGGATAACCAATTCGTGGGTTCTCCCATGGCAAAAACTGTTTTCTCCTTGTCTCGAGTATATTCTTTAGTTGTGTATAGCTGTTTATCTAGGATTGAGGCCACAGGAGACTTCTCACTTCTTTGTTACCACCTATGTTAATGTAATACTTATTCAGCTCATACTTAGTTAATGAGACTTACATTTCTAGAAGAAACAGTCTCACTACAAACTTTTCTGATTCTTACAATGTTTCTATTCCCTCTTCTGCTATAATCCCTGAGCCTTAGCTCTACCAGTTGTGTTATAGAGCATTTCTTTTAATTTTATTTTTTCAGGTTTTCATACATGTATGAATTATGTGCTGAGCATGATCCTCCTCATGCACTCATGTAAAGTTTTTTTGCTTAAACCCACCTGTTGAACTCTTTGTCCTACTAGACAATTTTGCTACTACTTTCGTAACTGATGGACATATCCTTATGTTTATATAAAATTGAAGAAACACAAATCAGATAAAATATGACTCTGTCATTTTGTGATTGTTTTAATTCATTTAATATCTCCAGTTACATCATTTTTCTGGAAAAGACAAAACTTCAGTCCTTGTGGATGACAGTTCTCCTATGTATATATGCTGCATTCACTTTTCTATCACCCTATTCGTTTTTATTAACCATTTTGTTCACTTTTTAAATAATATATCCCTTCCAAATTACCCCTCCATAAACCTCCGATCCCATCCCTCTCTCCTGCTCCCCCTTGCCTCTTTGAGGGTGCTCCTCCATCCATTCACCTACTCCTGCCTTATCACCGCTCTAGCATCCTCCTATGCTGTGGTATCAAGCTTCCACAGGACCAAGGGCCTCCCTCCCACTGATGTCAGACAAGGACATCCTTTGCTACATATGTATCTGGAACCCTGGATCCCTCCTTATATACTCTTTTGTTAGTGATTTAGTCTCTGGAAGCTCTGGGTAGTCTGGTTATTTGATGTTGTTCTTCCAATGGGGTTGGAAACCCCTTCAGCTCCTTCAGTCCTTCCCCTAGCTCTTCGATTGGGGTTCTTGGGCTCAGTCCGATGGCTTTGAGTATCTGCATCTGAATTGGACAGAACCTCTTAGGGAACAGCCATACCAGGCTACTGTCAGCAAGTGCTTCTTGGCATCATCAGTAGTATCAGGGTTTTATGTCTGCAGATGAGATGGAACTCTGTGTGGAGTGGTCTCTGAATGGCCTTTCCGTCAGTCTCTGTTCCCTTTTTTTTGTCCCTGTCTTTCTTTTGGGCAGGAACATTTCTGGACTAAAAATTTTGAGATGGGTTGGTGGCCCCAACCCTCAACTGGGTGCTGTGCTTATTTACTGGAGTTGGTATCTACAGGTTCTCTCTCTTCTTTATTGGGTATTTCAGCTAAAGTCATTCTTGAAGACCCAGCTATACCACTACTAGGCATATAGTCCAACGTTGCTCCAACATATAAAGATACATGTTCTACTATGTTTAGAAAAGCCTTATTTATAATAGCCAGAAGCTGGAAAAAACCCAGATGTCCCTCAACAGAAGAATGGATGTAGAAAATGTGGTACATTTACACAACGGAGTACTACTCAGCTATTGAAAACAATGACTTAATGAAATTCACAGGGAAATGGATGGAACTAGAAAATATCATCTTGAAGGAGGTAACCCAGACAGAAATAATACACATAGTATGTACTAATTGATAAGTGGATATTAGTCCAAAAGCTCAGAATACCCACACTATAACCCACAAACCATATGGAGCTTAAGAAAAAGGAAAACCAAAGTGTGAATGCACTGATCCTACTTAGAAAAAGGAACATAATAATCACAGGAGGAGGAGGGAGAAGCCTGGGAGGAAGAGAGGATGGAGAGCTTAAAACGGGAGGCAGTTAAGGTTTTAGAAGGGAAAGGAGAGACGTACAGAGGGTCAGGAAATAGAATAGAAATATATAGCAGTGTTGGATGTGGAACTGAGGGTAGTTGCTAGAAAGTCCCAGACAGCAGGGAAGCAAGAGGATCCCAGCTTCCCTATCCTTATACACCTATTTTGTGTCCATAGTGTAGCTATTGCTGGTATGCTACTGTGCAATTCTTAGAAGAGATGAACAGAAAGACATCTGGGTGATCATAATTTTTATGTAGATTATTTTATTAACAGAACAATGGCAGAAATAAACATTAGTTTGGTTATCACAGTCACAAAATCAACGATTGACATATATTTAATCATATAGGGAATGAAGAATTAGAGAACTGAATAAAGCATTAAAAATGGACCTGATCACCATTTTTCTATGCCAGTAATTTTCAGATTTTATCAGTGTTTTGAAGTTATTGGCCCACTTTCGTCCAATTGAGTATTGGTTAAGGAAGTTAATGAAGGAATAAAAAATAAACTGTATGTGCTTTGTTTTAAACCAAATCTGGGTAAAGCATTCTTTAAAAATTGACCTGCTTATTCACTCGTAATATACATGTGCTATTTTCTATGGATTTGATAAGGGTCTTTTTGCTGGGGTAAGGAGGGCAATATCCTTACTATTCATCAAAGACAATTGGCAATGAACCTGCCATGATCCTGAATTTAAAAACAAATGAAAACTACAGGGAAATAGGCGAACTTCAAAAATGAAAATTTTAAGCTCTTATCTGAGCCCAGTCCCTATTTATTAGTTGTGGATTTTCCTTCTAAAGTACTATTACAATATCTGACACAAAATACTTGTTTCATAAATAATAGTTAAAGCAGTTGGTTCTTAGTGGGGAAATGACTATTGATAGGTTAATTGAGTAAAATGCTACATAAAGCAGGATAAGTGTTACCTCTTTTAAATACAATAGAGATAAAATCCTTCACAATGTGTGCATCTCTAAAAAATAGCCTTAACTGGGTGGATATAACTTTCAGGATATGCTTCCAGATGGGAGCAAACAAGCTGAGTTTTCTGTAAGGATTTAAATCACTTACTTTAGGTGTGAGACTTATGCCATCTTGCATCATCTGCCTCCATCAGGAGTTCCATCAAGTGTAGAGCTAGGCTTCATTTTAGCAGCTTTTGAAATATGAGTTGGACTAATGACTGAGGGATGCTTTGCACACCATTAACTTTTCCAGGAACTTTGTTGAATGGTGACACCAATGTGATTCACTACTCCTTCAGAGATGTTTGCCTATCAGACTTGTCCTGCTTGATTGAACTCTAGCTTACTCACCAGAGTAATTGGAGGACCTTTAAAGAATGATGGTCCACATGCAGTTGAATACTTTATAGAAAATGTCTTGCTACCATAGTGTGTGCCATTATCCAGTATTCACCAAATTGAAGTCATGTTTACTTTTGTTTATTTTGCGAGTTGGTGATTGCTGAAATTTCTGATTACAATGCAAAGTTCATTCTAGATATTTTGTCTTAAGCCTTCCTTATATCTTAGTATTATGTTCTGACCCTTAAAACAGAATGGGAAGAAAAATCCGTGTTTACACATGCATATGCACAAGATAGCTAAGAATGTCTAAAACAATTGGAAAACACATTAATGTCATTCAACAAGATCCCAAGAAATGTGAATAGTTTGCAAAACTTCATTTAATAGTTCATCTAGTTTGTCTTATAAAAGGTGTTTCAAAATAAGACTTGGCTCTTTGCCCTTGATTAAATGACTGATAGGTGCCAGGAACAGAAAATACATCTTGTATATTTCTTCATATCAGAGACTATATTTTACTAAAGGGAAAAGTAAATCATGATGATTTTCATTAATGAAATAATAGGTAATTACATGGCTCAAATAAAAGAATTATCAAAAATTAATACCTTAGCTGGCTATGGTGGTATATACTTATAAAGGCCAATAATTAGGATGTTGGCATATCTTGAGTTACAGGCTAGTTTGGTACGTAGGGAGACTCTGTCTAAAAAGAAACATCCATTCTTTTTGGCATTTGTCACAAATGACTCCTGTTATCTATTACTTTAAATATAGATGGTGAGAAGGATTGCATATCACACATGTTGATAGATTGAGATTTTTTTTAATTTAGAAGTTATTTTCTTCATTTTCATTCACTTTCTAGAAAGTTGTACCTGTTTTCCTTCCATAGCATATCTGCAAGTCACTCAGACCATTTCTTTAAATTTCATGTACCTAGACATTACTAGCTATCAAGATCTCCAGCCATCATATGATGCAATCCTTTCTTCTTGTGAGGATATACTTTAAAAGCTATTTTTTGAAATCTCGATGAAAGCAAGATTACAATCTGCATACTATCCACTAATAGTCTGTGATAAGTTATGAAACTGATGTATTCCTTGTGGCAAATGACATGAATTTTAGCTGTTTTATACAAACACTGGGCAATGGTAGCACGTGGCATTAATCCCAGCACTTGGGAGGCAGAGGGAGGTGGATCTTGGTGAATTTGAGGCCATTCTGCTCTGCAGAGTGAGTCCCAGAACAGACAGATTACTTGAGTTCAATTCCTAGGACTCATATGGTGGAATAAGAGGGCTGTTTCAAATTGTGTTCTGACCTCTACGTGTGTGTCACAATTCTTACACCCCTGACAATACAAAATAATAAATATTATATTTAAAAAAGTACCTTGGTAGTTATTTTATAAGTCAATTTGTATATATTTTAAATATAACATGGTGAATGGGTAATTTGGGGAATATTATTTTAAAATTATCTGTGTATATATATGACTTGGATGTAATTCTTTGTTTTATGCACTAAGGCTATTGTGGGATGACTTATCTTTATGTTTCAATTAGAATAAGAAAACATTTATTTTCAACTGGAGCAGAAAAGACTCCATAAACAGCCAATTTTTCTTTGTTTTTCTCCTTAATCTGGAACAACAGTACTAAACAATACTGTATTACTCAAGCCTTGGCTTCCTAGGTAATGGGTTGCACTCATTCAATATGAGTCTTCAAGTTTCCAGAGACTAAATCATTCCTTCCTCCAACAGGTCTCTGAAGATCTTTCCAACATCATTCCAGTGACATTTGCTTAATTATACATCATAATTATGTAACTACACATTGTAATTATATGATTACACATGTTTACTCTCAATAGACAATTAGACCTAATCACTCTTAGCACTTAAATGCATTATGACAAAAAGTTACTTGGTGGAATTCGGGAGTCTGCAGAGAACAGGAAGTAAATGTTAGCGTGACCCTTTGTATATAATAGTTTTCCTGACATTGGATGAGTAAGACAGCTTACAAGAATAATGAACAACAAGGGATGGGATATATTTTAATAAAGTTAATTAACATTAAGGAGTTGGAAGATCATCTTTAAACTTTCAAAAACCAGAATATACATTTAAAAAACACTTTTTAAGGTATCATTACCTCATTTCTTTTTTCTCATGCCTCCTTCCAAAGCCTGTCATATACCATTCCTTGCTTTCTTCCAAATTTATAACCTATTTTGCATTAATTCTGTGTTACATGCATATATGCATATGTAAGGACATATAACCTTGCATATAAATATAACCTTCTCAGTCTGTGTAATATTACTTGTATGCATGTTTTCAGGGATAACATTTGGTATTAGATAATGAATGATGTGTTCTTCCTTAGAGAAGAGTACACCTCCTACTTTCAGCAGTCCATATTTGCCTATAGTGTAAGGTTGGTGCCTCATGGGTTTTCTCCTATCCACATTAACAAACTTCATATGGCTGTTCTTGTTTAGCTCACGTTTAGTCAGTCATATTGATCAGATACTATGGGTGTAGCTTGTGGATTTACAGTAGACAGAACTGCAAAGCAAACCCCCAAATTTTCTGGCTTGTACAATATCTCTACCTACTCTTTCAGTGTTTCTTCAAATTTATTGTTTTTTTTTTTTGGTTTGTTTGTTTTGTAAGTGTATCCACCTATATTGGACTCCACAACTTTTCTTTGTGGTTAGTTGTGGCTTTTTGTGATGGTCATTGTCTTTTGCAAAGAGAAGTTTTCATGGTGAGGGGTGAGGCTTTCACTTACCTGTGGGTATAAGGACATTTATTTGAAGTGTTCTTAGGGATTGGTTACTCTGATATAGTAAAGTAGCAATTGTAGGTTCCTCTCTAATAGCCATGACTTTAGTAACCCTGGATAATTGGCTAGGTTTCTAGTACCAGTCCTGATTTCCCTCTTGTTGAGAGTGCTTTAAATTCAATTAAAGAGCTGTTGGGTATGATCAAGTAATGTATGCCCCTAATGAACCTGTATGGTTAATGTGCCATGGTGGTTATTGTCTCCATTCATAGATGTCACATATGGGTAGGCCCATTGGTTGTTTCTTTTCTTTGGAAACTTGCATGGTACCTTCCAGTACCCTGAACCCTAGTCCTCATGAAAGAGACATTCTAGACAATTCTCAGTCAGGAAGTTCTGGGCCCAGGATATTAAGCCCGTAGGGTCTGTGAGAGTAGGAACTTACCTTCCAGCTCTGACAGTCAAGCTAGTTCAACAGCAAAAGACCTTATGATTAGTGAGTCTCTTGGACAACCCAACCAACAACACAAGAGACCTTCTCATGGCTGATGCAAGGGTGTTTGTTAGGTGATCTTTTGTTAGTGGAGGGATCATTGTTAGCCCAGATGAGAAATTTTTATTTTAACTATATATGTATAATTATACACAGGGTGATGTATAATGTGCTTTTTAAAGAAAACTATATAGTCAATATTATGATGCCTTATGACTTTTTCAGACATTTTTTCTGCTTTTTACCATGTTCCCCCTTTGTTCTGTAATTATCTCCCTCCACACCTCCCCAAAGAACATCTTCCCTTTCTAATTCCCCTGATAAGATAACCTATACCATGCTATGCCTTTCTCTACTGGTCTTAAGCCCCTGATCCCAGAAATGGTCCTTTAATTATTCTTTTAATTTTACTTTTCATCTACCTTCCTGTTTCAGTAGTGACTCCATGTTATGTGGAGCTAGAAGCCTTGGATGAGAAAGAACATGTGATATTTGTTTTCCTTATCTAGATTACTTCACTAGATGTGACCTTTTCAAATTCTATAGTTTTCCAGAAAATGATTATAGCTAAAGTGTATTCTACAGTGTATATGTACTACATTTTCACTATCTTTTCATCTGTTGGAAAACATTTATGTCATTTCCATTTCCTAGTTATTGTGCATGGCAGCAGATAAAATTCTGAGCAAGTATCCATGGAACAGAATGTTCAGACCTTCAAGCCTATGCCAAGGAATGGTAGAACTGGGCCATATAGTAGAAATGCTTTTAGGATTGTTTTAAAAAACTTCTCCACACTTATTTCAACAGTGACTCCAGTTTTGCAATCTCGGACAGTAATTGACAATTATTTTCCCCCACATCCTCTCTAGCCTTTTCTCTCAGTTATTTTATTGATCTATGCCATTCTACAAGAGTTTGATGTCTCATAGTTGTTTTGGTTTGCATTTCCTAAATTGCTGTAGATAATTATTTTTCTTTTAAAATTTTTTTCATAGATTTTTTTCCCTTCAGAATTCTCTGTGTAAATCCCAGGCCTATTTTCAAAAGACTCATTTTGTTTTTTGTGTTTTTTTGTTTTGTTTTGTTCTTGACAATTTAGGTTTTGAGTTTTTAAGTATTCTTTTTTTTTTAAATAAAAAATGCATTTACTTAGTAGCATTCAGAATGTCAACAAAACAGCCGCAATTCTTTGCAATTACAGAGTGGTATTCAGTTAACAGAACAACAAGTATATTCACATAAGCTGCATCAGAGACAACTGAAGATTAAAAAAAAGAAAAAAAGAGAAAAATACCTACTGTCCACATATATAACTAATTTGTTCTATGCATCAACAAGAACATGCTTTAAATTTCCATGCCAATTTATAATCTCCAGACTGTACCTAGCAAGGTTAGTGGTTATTGAAAATACCACCAGGACAGGGCTATCTAAAGACACATTTGGTAGTGCATTACCTATACAAAAAGACACTGTACAGTTTAAAAACAAATCTTACACAGCCTTACATTTCAATTTTTTCTTTAAAAAGGAGTGAGTTATGTTCAGGGGGTTTAGATGCTTTATAGACAAGAAAAAACCCGCACTACAAACAACCTCCTCCTCCTCCTCCTCTTCCTCCTCCTCTTCCTCCTCCTCTTCCTCCTTCTACTTCTTTTTCTTCTTCTTCTTCTTCCTCCTCCTCCTCTTCCACTTCTTCCTCCTCATCGTCTTCCTCTTCCTTCTTTTTCTTGTGCTTTTCAGCCTTGACCACCCCCCCTTTTTTTTTGCTGGATCAGGTTTTCCTTTAGCTCTGTAGGCAGCAATATCCTTCTCATACTTCTCCTTCAGCCTGGCGACCTTCTTCTCATAGGGCTGCTTGTCATCTGAGGCAGTGTTGTTCCACATCTCTCCTAGTTTCTTTGCAGCATCACGAATGGATAAGCCATAAGCCAGAATGTTCGCCTTTGATTTTTGGGCAGTACTCAGAACAGAACAAGAAGAACCCTGAAGGAGGCCTCTTGGGTGCATTGGGGTCCTTGAACTTCTTTTTCGTCTTCCCTTTGTGGGGGATGTATGTTTTCATTTCTCCTTCATAACGAGCCTTGTCAGCCTTTGCTATATCTTCAAATTTCCTCTTTTCTTTAGCAGACATGGTCTTCCACCTCTACGCACTTCTTGGAGAACTCTGAGAAGTTGACAGAAGCATCCGGGTGCTTCTTGTGCTCCTCCTGGCAGGTTTGCACAAAAAATGCATATGAGGACATTTTGCCTCTTGGCTTCTTAGCATTACCTTTGCCCATGTTTAGTTGATTTTCCTCTTCGAGGCACAAAGTCTCCCAGTGCCCGTCCAGCTCTTGCTTGCCCCACCGCTGTCTCTATGGAGCTCAATGTACTGCAATGGCTGTGAGAGTGGCAGCTAGACGCCTTTAAGTATTCTTATGTACTGAAGTATATATGTTCCCTCTCAGTTGTACAACTGACAAAGATTCTCTCCCATTCTATGAGATTTCCTTGTCACCCAGTTGATTGTTTCTTTATCCATGTAGAAGCTTTTTAATTTTATGAAGTCCCATTTGTCAACCGTTTGCCTTAAATTATTAGCAAGGGGAGCCTTATTTGGAGAGTTCTTTCCTGTACATATTCATCATGTTAATATTAGTAAAATGCTCTGTATTATATGATTATTTGTGTTATTGTTGAGGTCACTCTTAATACAAATACAATCATGACTAAACAATATTAGAGTAAGACGCAGAAGCATATACTCTTTTGTTTTATCTTTAAAGGCATTCATTACCTAATCCATTCATCCTTTAAATATTTGTTATGTTTTGGCTAGGTGCTATGATAGGAGTTGAACATTATTCTATGTATTTATTTTCCAGTCAGTTCTCTTGTTCTTGGTCTTATTATATTTCTCTGTAGTACATAATACATACTCCTCACTCTCATCAAAATACTTCCATTTGATATCTCACACGCTCATGCCTGGATTGTCAACTGGGTGATAATGAGTGCTATAGATCATATAAGCAAAACAAAGAAAAATGGAATCCACAGTAAAGTGCTGTAAAGCTAAAGTTTAATTTTGACCATCGTACCAATTAAGCCCTGAGGTGTTCCTATGACTGTCTGAAGTATGTTCCAAGTGCTGCCTGTATTCGGCCTTGACTCTATAAGCTGTTGTAGCTATACATTTCTTAAGCAAAAAGTTTTCCACTACTTCATCTAGTTGGGTACTTGTTTCATGATAGGCCAAACTTTTAACACCATGTGAAATTTTAATGACTTGTTGGATATTATTGGCTAAAATTGACTTGTAGAAATAAAATAGACATACCCTTCTATAATCTTCTAGAAGATGAGATTGAAGGAGGCTTTCTGTAATTAAAGGAGAAATTTATAGATTAACATATTAATATGGGATTCATGTCACAGTGGTCTCCTTGAGAAAATAGGTTCAGTTCAATATTCAGTGGATAGCTATGGAAATTTTGTAAAATGTAATCTGTAATACTTGCTTGTACTGTGAATCAAGTTGAATTCATTTAAAAGCTGGACCATTTGCATCCACATTAGTTACTTTTTCATTCTTGTGACAAAAAGTACACAGAAAGAGGCAATTGAACGGAGGAGAGGTTTTGGTCAATGTACAGTTTGAGAGGAGGTTTTTTTCAAAAAAAAAAAAAAAAGGATCATTGTGTGGAAGGTATGGGACCACAAGTGGGAGACTGAGAGCTTACATTACATTTTTATTCAGCAAGGGAACAGGAAATGGAGTTAGGCTATAAAACCTCAAGATGCATGGCCAATGTCCACTTCTCACAGCATGTCTCCACCTCCTAAAGGTTCCAGAATCTTCCCAAAGAGTACCAACATCTAGAAACTAAGTATTCAAACACAAAAATAAGGGGGAATATTTTCCTTTGAAAGCACCATCAGGATTTCCTCTAATACAACTTGAAAGTTAATAATTTTTACATATATAATCATATATATATATGCCAATGTTATGAGTCTCCTCTTACTTATTGTACAGATAAAATATATAAGGGGAACCTGTTTATGCAAGATGTCATTTTTTATTCATTGAGGTGCAATTTTAGACATTATTTATCCACCTTCATAATAGCTACTTATATTAATCCAGCGATAATGTTGTCATTTAGTCTCAATCATCTCTCCTTGAAAGTTATGTGAACATTAAGTAGAAAAATCTAGCAAAGCTGCTGGCTAAGTAACACTATAAAGAAAGAAATGAACATGAATTTTTGGTAAATCCATATTGGCTTTTTTCATAAATGCCTAAATGCCATCTGCCTATTAACAGTTTTGCTGGAAATCAACATTTATCTCTCAATTTTTATCTCAGAATACAATACATTTTATGGTTTTGAAAATGCAGCTATTAATTTATCTCAAATCTTTAGTTACTTCTTTTAGTTTTACTCATTTCTTTAAAAGTATTAAATAATTTACAAATTATAAATAGTCAATTTCCTTCTCATATTATTGAGTTCATTATAGTCTTACCTACATCAAATTATTACTACTGTCATAGACTCTACACATACTTTCAAAAGTTTTATTTAGTTAATTATGTGTGTGCAGGCTCGCATGCCCCAGGATGCTTGTAGAAGTCAGAATATAACTTTGTGGAATAGATGCTATCTTTCAAACATCAGATATTTTCCAGTGATTGAACCCACATCACAAGGCTTGGTTGGTAAGTGTCTTTACCCACTGACCCACCTCACCAGCCTTCTCCCTAAAGTTTAATCCTTTCCCAAGATTTCTGGAACTTGTTCAATATAAGGTTATCAATTAAGATTTATTTCTGAATTGCCTGTCTTTAGGAGAATTTAAGGTGCGTAGAGAGACAGAGAGTAACTTAGGAACATTAAATTAACATAAATATTGTGAGTTCAAGTTGGCATACCTTTCTAAGCAATGCTCAGCATCTTTTAAAGTTTCCCATCCACTCTCAGTTCACGTAAAGACAATATTTGTAGACTTTGCTAGCCCCTGTAGACTTATCATAATTTCTCCCTATAACTGAAGCAACAGGTGTTCTTTTCTATTCCTTCTTAGTTACTGTATGGGATTTTCCACCTCTTCTGTTTTATATTTTGGATACTCTCTTAATGTAATGTGTTTTCAGTATTTGGTGCTCTGGTCTGTCATGTGATAGCAAAAACTGTTCCATGACTAAGTCCCCCATTAAGATGTTAGCTATTTCACAGAGTAGACTATCTTAATCTTTGTTAAAAAGCCATGATTCGAAATGATTTTCATATGTATAGAAGGTCTGTGGCATCAAAGCAAACTGAGCCAGGATTTGGAGAAGAAATAATGCTTCAACAAGTCTTTCTACCACCGATGTTCAGTAGAGTAGAGTTCTGTATGCCTCTGTACACATATTCTGCTATTAGCACTTTTTAGGCTGAGGCATTTGCCACTGATGTATGTCATGACTGTTGCATATTGAAGAATGGAGACAATATGATAAGATATTTCTGGCTTAGTAGATTGAGTTTCAAAGAGTAGTGTTTTCAAGGCTCTAAACTATAGGGTATGGCTATGTTTACTAGGTTACAATATGGTGCTATAATAATCTTGCTCCTTCTCATATATGCTGAAATTTTTTGTTAACTTCTCAAGCCTTATTTCTACAAGTATACTGAACAACCTTCATCATCTGTCTGATTCAGTACAAGAACAATGCACTTTGTCAGCTAATTTTCCACTCAGTCAGTGATTATGAAAGAAAATATCTGATGAAAATATAGTCATGTAATTATACACATAAAATTATTATCTGCTTGTCAACTGTATGCATCACAAATGTGTGTATAGTCACACATACATGCACATACACGCAGATTTCATAATCATATATATAGGAGCTGACTCCCTAAAATTATTCCAATTTTAACTACTTTGCCATTATAGAAACTGTAGTTCGGGTCAGAAAAAAGAGAACAAGAATTCACAATTAACTCAGTATAGTAACTGTTTTTCTATGTTATTCTGATTCACCACCCCCTTTCTCTGTACTTTATTATGTCTACATTGACATCTCTGATGTACTTAAATAATGCATAGGGTGATGTAAAGCTTAATGGAAACTGAATTTGGAAAGTTTAGAGCTTACAGGCACTTTGAAATAATGGTTGAATTATATGTGCCTAACTAAAGGCAGCTGTGATGGTTTCTTTATATCTACAGCCTGATACCAGGAACAGCGGATTAGAATTTGATTTCCTGCCTTTTCTTCTTAATAGCATTATTTAATATCTCAGTTTCTATTTCATTATTAAATTATAGAAACTATTGAGAATAGAAAGTAATCGTTATGTATCCACTTCTCCAACAAAGGGTTCAGGAACTTGGATTGATGACTCAATAGTTAAGAACACAGTCCTCAAAAAAAAAAAAAAAAAAAAAAAAAAAAACAAAACAAGAACACAGTCCTCGCTTCCAGAGGACCCAGGTTTGATTCCCAACACACACGTGGCAGTGCATAACAGTCTGTAACTCTAGCTTGATAGGATCCAATGCTCACTTCTGGCCTTTGAGACCAAGGCATACATGTGGTTTACAGACAAGCATACATGGAAGATACCCATTCATTAAAAATAAATATAAATGTATCATTAAAATTATTCATAAAACAGACTCAGAAAGTTGAATGTCATATTTTCTCATGTGAAAATTTAAATGAAAAACATAGAGATAAGAGCAGAGAAGAGATGATTTGAGAGGAAGAAAGGGACTACTGAGAAGAGATGAAGAGGCAAATATGGGAAATGGGAGTGAAGCAATGAAGCAAGTATCATCTAAAGCTATTAAAATGCCATGAATAAACCAGTAAGTTGTGCACTTCACATATGTAAATATAAAGAAAAAGGGTCCACTGTAAATCTGCTAGAAAAATAAAGTCAAGTTATTTTCTGAAACAGGAAAGAGGAGATAAAGGAAGTATCCAATGTACACTTACTGAAATCAGCAGGAAATAACAGTCGAAGTAACACACATTACGTAATTTTAGAATCCCTGCCACATTTTAGGTACTATATTGAGATGTGAGAGGGCTTTAACATGCTATTGCCTATATATTTCCCCATGTATTCTACACATAAATGACAATAACTGAACTGAAGGAAGGAACATATGTGAAATGTTTACTTGATGACAAATAAACTTGATGCAGTATTGCTGTAAGCTTACAGTTTTTAATATCAACAATCTGATGAAATGAATGCAGCCTGTTTCTTATTTTCAGACAAAATTTGATGTCTTGATGACTATGACTACATTTCCACTAAGCTTTCTAATTTTAACTCACCTTGAAAATATAACTATGTAGATATGGTTCCAACAGTTTTAACATTGTGCTTTTATTATTCACTTAATTATTGCAAATATTTTCTATACAACTAACATATTTCATGTTATTTATCTTTATTTTAGTATGTTTTATCCTCACCTTCATTTCTTTTTTTAAATATCTAGCTGTTATAATTGCATTCTCAAATTATTTTCTGTTTGTGCTATGATGTAGCTTTTATCCTCCAAGGCAACATGAATAAGTATGATATATCTGGGTCACTTTTTATTTTATTCAGAATTTGGAAGACAATATTTTAACATGTTCTCATATTGAATAATGCAATGGAGAATTTTGTCAGCAATCAAGTTCTGTTGTTACATAATATATTTAATGCCTAAACAAAAGCATGTGACATTTGTTAATATTAAAGTCATGACTGAAGCAGACTATGCACTGATTTGGGTTTCTTCTGTTAATTTTTGTATTAGCTTTCCTTGGGACATCTTACGCTGTCAGTTGTTTTTGTCGTGGAAATGTATTTCAAGGTTTTATTTTTTAGTACTTCTAATTGAATTGTGTTCACCTATGGAACATGTAGGTACATACAGTCCTAATCTTATCTCTGAATACTTTCTTATTTATCTTTCTTCCTTTAGATTCCCTGTCGCAGGTGCTTTGTGGCTTTCCAGTAATTAGACTTGAATTCATAGCTACCTATGCTATGTATATTAACAAATATTACTTCTGTAAGGACAGCATTTTGATCCTTATTTTTGCTTTCTCTTTGCAGTAATCTCACTTGTCATCTTAATCTGCCACTTTATTTTCTTGTCACCAAGATTTACTTTTACTGAAATAATAGTTAATATCAAGTTCTTTCATAGTATAACTACTAAAGGAGAATTTTCTTCCTTTCACTGCGATATGTCTTTTATATGTGGGATTATTCAACCTTGCTTGCATGTCTTTAGTTCGGCTCCCTAGAAGCAGCCCCTCATTTGAGGATTTCTAGGTTAATAGGTAATTAAAGAAGGAAGTAGTCCTTTGGAAAAGCCCCAAAGAGAGGCAGAGAGCAGGAGTGAACCCAAGAGTTAATTTTAGTCAACTCTCTATATAGAAGAATTTGCTTTATTCCTCCATAGGCATTCTGGAATCAATATTACACTTCAGAGTTTCCAACTTAAAGAGTAGGGTTTTCAAGCCCTTTTAGTTAATAGACAAACCTTCCCTTGGTGTGAGTAGAGAAAAAACACTCATCAATTCTTCCATTTCAGCTGGCCTGGATCTGAAGCAGGAGTCTATGACCACTGACAAAGTGTGCTAGCTGGTGGACATAAATCATATCAAGGGAACAGACACAAAAACCTAGCAGAGGATAGAAGGAAAACTGAGATCAACATTAATACTATCTACTCCATTTGAGATGATACTTTTATAGGTTTCAATGTTATGATAGTATTTTTGATAGTAACACTTGATCATGATTACTTTGGTAAGCTGTGTTTAGATTTTATATTTGTTCTTAGATTAAAAAATGAATTTCCTTTCATTCCTATCCCTTCGCATTTGAAAAGTTTATGATATCTTAAGTATGTATAGACTATCTTTTACTTTTTCTCTCAAGTAAATTTAAACAAAGAAGACTGGAGTAGGTAGAAAGGGAAGAAAAGTTCAACTAGTATGAAAGTGTGGATGGTAATTCTGTTATTTCTTCTAAAATTCTATAATAGACCTTATATTTTCATTCAGTTTATGGTGACCAAGAAGTTCTAGGAAGAAACTGAACCAAGAAGTTCTAGGAAGAAACAAAGACTGATTAATTGATTAGAACTGCAATGATTTGGAGAAGTTGGGGGGTTGTAGGTCCAGTGCTTAAGTATACTTTATCCTGTGCTTCCTTTTGCTCCAGGATTAGCCATTTCTTACACAATTTTTGTAAAAATAACAGCATGTACCTAACACATAAAAACATTTATTAATTTAGAGGAATACTAGCTCCCTTTGACCAGCGTTAAGAATCTCATCAGAGGACATCTGAGTCATATAGGAGATAGTTCTCTATCAGTTATAACTGATGGACCAATTTACCTCCATCTTAAGTTTAGAAACGAGCATATAACAAAAACAAACTAGGCTCATTCCTGTTTATGATTAAACCCACATTCTGCAAGCTTTGGACTATGTCTACCTGTAACATTAACTACAAATGGTATTATACTGCCTGTTCAAGGAAAGCTCAATCATGTCTCTTTCAAAAGTTGTGATAACCATCTTGCAATCCTACCTTTGTTTCAAAAGGTTAATTTGACTACCTTTTGTTATGACTACATTATTAGGACCATCTGGCAATTATGTCTTTGTTTCTAAAGGTTGTTATGATCAACTTATGCTTGCATTATATTCTTGAAACCCTGCCTATTCCCCCCCCCAATTTGGAAAGCCCCTATCTCTGGACTATACAAACTTTATCCTACTCATGTATACTGCTGAATAAATTCTAGAGCATTTCCTGAGTGGGAGGAAGTTGGTGTACACAAATTTAAAAATATGTTGCTTTAATCAGTTTGGCCATGATTATTTGAGTCAGTATTCTTTCTCCTTGTATCTTTTCAAACAATTTTTATTGGTTATTTTATTTATTTACATTTCAAATGTTACATTCCTTTCCCTGTTCCCCTCCACAAGCCCCCTATCCCCTTCTCCCAAAGCCCTGCCTCTATGAGGGTGCCACCCTTTGGCGCATGCTCACTCCTTCCTCAGAGACCTAGCCTTCTCTATCATGGGTCACCAAGACTTCAAAGGACTAAGGGGCTCCCCTCCCAGTCATGAGAGATAAGGCAATCCTCTGCTATTTATCCAGCTGGAGCCATGGGTAAATTCTGTGTACTCTTTGTTTGGTGTTCAGTTGTTGGGAGCTTTGGGAGTCTGGTTAGTTGATATTGTTATACTTCTTATGAGGTTGCAAACCCCTTCAGCTCCTACAGTTCTTGCCCTAACTTCCCCATTGGGGTCCTCATGCTCAGTCCAATGTATGACTGTGTACATCTGCATCTGTATTAGTCTAGTTCTGCCAGAGCCTCTCAGGGGATAGCTATACCGGGCTCCTGTCTGGCATCAAAGCACTTCTTGGCATCAAAAATAGTGTCTGGGTTTGGTGACTGTTTATGGGCTGGATCCCTAGCTGGAGCAGCCTCTTGATGGCCTTTCCTTCAGTCTCTGCTCCTCAGTTTGTCTCCATATTTCCTTTAGACAGGAACAATTCTGGGTTAAAAATTTAGAGAGGAGTGGGTGGTCCCATTCCTTAATCAGGGGCCTTGCCTAACCTCTGGATATGGTCTCTAAAGGTTCTAATTCCTTTTTGTTGGGTATTTTGGTTAATGATCTCCCTGTTGTTTTCATTATCCTGGGTTTTTTGTTATTCCAAATGAATTTGCAAATTGCTCTTTCTAACTCTATGAAGAATTGAGTTGGAGTTTTGATAGGGATTGCATTAAATCTGTAGATTGCTTTAGGTAAAATGGCCATTTTTACTATGTAAATCCTGCTGATCCATAAGCATGGAAGATCTTTTCATCTTCTGAGTTCTTCGATTTTTTTCTTCAGAGACTTGAAGTTCTTGTCATAGAGATCTTTCACTTGCTTGGCTAGTGTCGCAGCAAGGTATTGCATATTATTTATGAATATTGTAAAGGGTGTCATTTCCCTAATTTCTTTCCCAGACCATTTATCCTTTGAATAGATAAAAGATACTGATTTGTTTGAGTTAATTTTGTATCCAGCCACTTTACTGAAGTTGTTTATCAGCTATAGGAGTTCACTCACAGATTTTCTTTGGGGATCACTTAAGTATACTATCATATCATCTGCAAATAATTATATCTTGACTTTCTACTTTCCAATTTATATCTCGTTGATCTCCTTTTGTGGCCTAATTACTCTGGCTAGAACTTCAAGTACTATATTGAATAGATAGGAGGAAGATGGGCAGCCTTGTCTTGAACCAGATTTTAGTGGGATTGCTTTACATTTCTCTCCATTTAGTTTGATGTTGACTATTGGCTTGCTATATATTACTTTTATTATATTTAGTTATGGATCTTGAATTCCTACTTTCTCCAAAACTTTTAGCATGAAGGGGTGTTGTATTTTGTCAAAGGCTTTTTCAGCATCTAATGTCATGATTGTGTGGTTTTTTATCTTTGAGTTTGTTTATATAGTGGACTACGCTGATGGTTTTTCCTATATTGAACTATCCCTGCATCCCTGGGATGAAGCCTACTTGAACATGGTGAATGATCGTTCCAATGTGTTCTCAGGTTCAGTTTGCAAGAAGTTTGCATCAATATTCATGAGGGATATTGTTCTGAAGTTCTCTTCCTTTGTTGGGTCTTTGTGTCTTAGATATTAGTGTAACTGTGGCTTCATAGAATACATTGGAGGTCTGGTAGAAGTCTGCACTAAAACCACCTGGTCCTGGGATATTTTAGATGGGAGACTTTTAATGACTGCTTTGGTTTTTGAGAATTTTTTGAGTATTTTTGCATAGATATTCATAAGCGAGCTTGGTCTGAAGTTCTCTTTCTTTGTTTGGTCTTTGTGTGGTTTAGGTATAAGTGTAATTGTGGCTTCACAGAAAGAATTGGGTAGTGTTCCTTCTGTTTCTATTTTGTGGAATAGTTTGGAAAGTGTTGTTATTATGTCTTCTATGAAGGTCTGATAGAATTCTGCACTAAACCAACCTGGTCCTGGGCTCTTTTTGTTTGGGAGACTTTTAATAACTGCTTCTATTTCTTTAGGAGTTATGGGATTGTTTAGATGGTTTATCTGATCCTGATTTAACTTTGGTACCTGGTATTTGTCTATCATTGAAGTTATCATTGAAGAGATAGTTGTTTAGCTTCCATGTGTATGTGGGCTTCCTGTGGTGCTCTGACATGCCCAGAATCACAGGTGAGGGCACAACATCTGCCCTATTACTGGCAGTAACTGGGAACCTTGGGATCCAGGGACACAGCCAGAAGCACGGGTTCCTTCCGGTTTGAAGCTTTGCATGGAGTAGACCTCGGGCACTGGCTCTGTACCCACTCCTACAACACCTGGAAGAAGCTTGACCTCCCCCAACCCCCAGCAAGTAGTGCAACATCACAGGTATGGGCACAACATCTTCACCACCACTGGGAGTACCTGGGACTCCTGGGATCCAGGGACGCAGGAATCATTGTCCAGCCAGAAGCATGGGTTCCTTCGGGTTTGAACCTGTGCCTGGAGCCGACCTTGGGTCTGCACCCATTTCTTCATCATTCTGAGGAAGCTCTTCCCCTAAGTGTTCTGATGAGCCCAAGCTCACAGGATTAAAGGATCGTAGAAGAAGCTCAACTCCTAGGGGATCAGACAAACCCAGGATCACTGGAGCTCTGTCATACTCAAGATCACAGTTGAGTCTACATCATCTTTCCCAAGACTTGGGTCTCCCACAGGAACCAGGGAAACAGGAACTCCTGCTCAGTCAGAGCCATGGGTTCCTTCCAGTTTGCACCTGGCTCAGGTGTAGACCCAGGGCTCTGGCTCCTCACCCATTCCTGAAACACTAAGAGAAAGCTTGACTTCCAGGAGCTCTGACAGGATAGGGCCTCAAGAGCTTGGTCACACCAAGATTTCAGGATCCCAGAGGCAGCTTGACTCCCAGGACCTCTGACACATGCAGGATCTCCTTACATCTTTGAGATTAACATAAGCCGTGGAATGTCTCTACTAACATAATTTTAAATTTATTTATTGTGTTTCTTTGTTTTGTTCTTCTACTATAAAATTTCAGGAAATTGCCTCCCCTTGATAATATGGAACCTGGGGTAACCCAGCTACATGCTTCTAAGCGCACAAACTTGACTTCATAAAGCATTGTCTCTTATTCTCTTTGCCACAAGAGCACTGTCCTTTGAGTTGATATCATCTCCTTGGGAAATATATTCTCGTAGAATATCCTTGGGCTTAAAATCAGTTGAAGTGGGGTTGGGGATTTAGCTCAGTGGTAGAGCCGCTTGCCTAGCAAGCGCAAGGCCCTGGGTTCGGGTCCCAGCCCGGAAAAAAAAAAAAAGAAAAGAAAAAAAAATCAGTTTAAGCATTCATCGTGGACTTTTAAAAGTTACAGGCTTTTTGTGCCTATGATGACTTCTTCATTGTATTCAACAAATTTGATGGTCGTATGTATGTACTCCTACTCTTGAAGATGTTACTTGAACTTTTCTAGAAGATTGGTCAATGAAATGTTCTCCAGATTTTGGGTAATTCCTGAATGCTCTTGAATATCATCTATTCAAGATCACTTCACTTTGAATGGCCTTTTCCCCCAAATCCCAGAGATAATATGTCATCATGACTTGTTACTTTAGTTGGCTATATCTTTTACAAATTTACAGAACCTAAGTATATACTTCTGCCCAATGTATTTTGCTCATCTACTTTTTTTAGTTGGGCAAAGAGATGATGTAATTTAGTTTTTCATGTTCATCCCAACTGAAATATCTGATAACATTTCCATCAGAATTCTTCCTGTACCTTTAGTTAAGGGATAATATAACCATCCACTCCAAATTCTCTTGTATACTTCCATTTTTCTGGATAGTATAGTTATAAAAATCACAGTGAGTCAGATTATTTTACAATACACACACATGTACCAATCTCAGTTAGATAATAGAAGTCTTTTTGAAACTTCAGCCTTTAATATGAGTGGGTAATTTTCCCAGAATTTCTTCAACAGTGTCAAACATACTTTATCTAAAGAACTTCGGTTTTGTCTCCAAGTCAGGAAAGAGAATAGTAATCAATTATTTTTAATCTCACTGTGAACATCCTGTGGTAGTTAAATCACAGTATCATCAAAATATCTGACTTAGTTAAAAATATCATTGACACTGAATAATTATGCATTCAAGGGTTTCCTATTTCATTTTTTCATATTCCATTCACACTGCTCAATATGGAATGTACATTATCAGTATGATTGGCAGAGAGTAATGCCCTATGAGAGAACTCTGAAAAATCAGCATGTAAAACAAAAATAACCATAAACATACATAAATATAAAATACATAAGAATCTAATAAAATTAATTTTTTTCAGTATGACATAAAATTTTTGCCTACTCCTGTGATTCTGGCAGGTATCATGTGGTTATTAATTTTTCTAAGTTAGACAAATATTGTTTGTTCTTGCATGTCCCATGATATTTCTCAATGGTCCTGGGTACTCTACAAGGAAGTCTCATAACTGAAAGAGTTTGGAGAGGGTCTTGTTTTCCCTCTACTAAAAGGAACGTACTCCACTGAAGTTTGGGGATGCCTGTGAACATGAAAGAAAAAGTGAGAAAAATAGTTCTTACCTATGGCACTTGACATTTGATTACCATATTTTTTAAACAGTTTTGGTAGGAAGCTGTATGGGTTAGGATTAACTGAATCACCAAATAGAAAAATGTTAAAAAAGACGTGTGCTGTATTATTTTAGACAAAACAGAAAAAAATTAACTTAGTGGAGCATGTCCTGCTCCCTCTACTCAAAGAATGCTACTCATAGAACTTTAGTAGCTGAACCATTTAGAATATATGGTGCTTGTTCTATTTGTTTCAGTAGACAGATATGAATGATTCCTTTCTGTCAGCTTGCTCATTCTCAGAAAACTAGATTTGTCATTCTGATGTTAGGGTCACAGAGTCACCCAGTCATCAGCTGCTGACTGCTTATCTGTTTTGACAGGCAAGGAAATTGAGGAGGTTAGCAAAGGTTATTAAGGGTTACTCTGCAAGTGTGTGGAAAGGAAGTCATGGAAAGAATGTGAGCCAATTTGAATTTAGAAGACAATAGGACCAAAAGCAATGGAGTTTCATTATCAAGCACTTTAAAATAATAAATCATATTGCACTGTTCCATTCATTTTATATATTCATGAGTATATGCTTTCCCTCTATATTGTGGCTTAAAACATGCCATAATGAATTGATTAAATCAGTATTTATAGCTTTGCAAGAATATGAATTCATTCTAAATACCAACATGTATGTAAATATATAGATATTGATATAGAGATAGAGATAGATAAGTCTGTCATGAATCATTAGTTTTGTACCTTTTGAACGGATCTCTTCCATGAATCAAATTTATATGGAGAATTTAAAAATGTTTTAATAAATATCTTATGAGTATAAAAGTATATCTCCTTGAAAAATATCAAATTTATATGTTTTTAATGTAACATACTGAGAAAAATGGTTTACTATTCTCTAATTTCTCTGAATCAGGCTTGGCACATGTATACACACACAAACACACACACAGATAGACACGCACACATGGTGGGGGGAGAGAAAGAGAGAGAGAGAGAGAGAGAGAGAGAGAGAGAGAGAGAGAGAGAAAGAAAGAGAGGAGGGGAGAGAGAGACAGAAAGAGACAGAGAGATTATACTCTAAAAGATTGTATAGTCGTTGCCTGACTTTGTATTCTGCATCTATTCTTTCCTCTATGTATAATATACATGTGCATTTCCTCCTGAAATTAATCATTTTCAAGCCCTTCCTTGAAAGTTTGATTCAGACTAATCCAATCTGAGTAAGGCATTTGTCTAAATGATTGTCATAGGTACAGAGAATAAGCAATCCAGTTCAAGCATCATACCTCCCTCAGGATTCTTTCTATGAGTGCTGAGATAACATCCTGAGTGTGTTGAGCAATCTGAAAATGTATGGTTTAAAATCCCTTTGAACACCATAGGAAAGGAAGCCTGAGGACAAAGTTTGAAGAAAAAGAGTGAGTTACTTTCATGGGAATATGGCCGGAGCCACTATGATACCTTGCATTACTGAACCAAACTCAGTCAAGTACGCCATACTTAGCTACATTTTTGGCGGTCTAACATCAGCCAGTGTTTGGAGATTTTTGTTCTAGGAGCCAATCAAGACACTTTGAGTGAGGGGTTTTGCTCACTAGAAATGTAGAGAATACTAAGCTATATAGGTAGTTAATTTGAAATTTGAAGAAACAAATAGGAAACATGTTTTGTTTTAATAGAAATGTGATTTGGGAGAAGTCCAGGGAACTGTTTAAACATGTCTTTGATGTAACTGTTGAAGGAATCACTGAGATACGAGTTTGAACAGATCTCCACCATGAATAAGATTTAGATAGAGTATTTAACTGTGTTTAATAAACATTTTTGAATATAAAACATATGTATCCTTAAAAAATTAAAATCAAATGAGTTTAATTACCAATCAATTATATCTCTATCACACAGAAAAAAATTACTATCCTTATTTTAGTATATATTGGCTTCTATTCGTTCTGTTTTATGTACTTAATATCACACTATATATTTGATTTTTATATTTCTTTTTTCATACAACACCAAATAATAAGTATTTTCCCACATCATTAACAACTCTTCAGTAAGAACATGTTTTACTTCCCATGGAAATTAGTTTTATTTGGGGATGTGATACACATACACATGAAATAGTGAATGGTGTAGTAAGAAAATTCTAGTATAAGAATTTTGCAAATATGGATGCATTAAAATAATATTGATATCACTATCTAAACTGTAAGTCTCAATAAACTTCTAGAAAATTAGAAAATGTCATAATTAAGAAGCAATTTATAAAGGGATATGAAATTGTGTACACTAAGATGATTGCAATAAGCATATATTTTTGCCCAGATATTTTGCCTGATGATTTACAAGAACGTCCAAAGGCTAGAAATAAAATTTAGTAAATATTATAAATGAGTAGATATACATGGTACTTTGATTTTGGAGGGTGTTTTTATTATGCAAAACTATTTTAATTATATAGAACAATAACATATATTACATATACAATATATGTAAATATATTATAAATACATACATGTATGCTTACACACACACACACACACACACACACACACACACACACACACACACACACACACACTTATATGAGAATGAGCACAGAGCATTTCCTAACCAGTTCTAAGCCGTTTAACTGCTTTCTTACTATGATGACACTGTCAGTTCTGGGCACCTGGATCTTTGCCTCAGGGCAATTACATACTTGTTTTCATGTAAGTGTCTTCTATTTGTGAACCCTAGATTTTCAGTCAGAGCTCTGGACGTGATCATACATTATAATGCTAGTACAATTGAGCCTTAGCACTGGTCATTGAGTCTTATGAACCATAAACTGAGTAAATGTATGCCTCTAAACATAAAGAGCAATTTAGCTTACCATAATTTTTAGTTCACAGACCTTTCTTTCAAAGTTCCATTTGAGTGACTCCATTTGTTTCATTTTTGGAATATATTAAGTGTCTGATATATTTGAAGTTTGAAGCCACCTTAAATCTTGTACCTTTATACATAATAGCCTCTTTTATTTTTCTCCATGGATGTTTGTAGGGGGTTTTCTTCACCCTTTGAATACACTATTTTTGTTTGCTTCTTTATGATATGTTCAAACACAGGCCTCCTTTCACTGCCTTCACTGAAAACTCAGAAAAGCATTCTTCAGTGTTTGATTATTGCTTCTGATACTCAGTAAGCTCTATGATGCTTAAATTGGGTTTTCTCCTCTTTGCTCTCTGCATGTCTCATTTCCTTTCAGTCTTGATCTCATGGCTGCCTGTAACATTTTGCATCTGAGGGCTGACCAAGCAAAGCATTTTTTTTTTGGGGGGGGAGAGCTTAAATCTCTATATAGGCAAAGATGCAATAATTGTGGGAGGATGGAGAGAAAAGAAATTCTGGTTGCTTTAAAATATGTGAGTGTGTCCTGTGAGATCAGCACTGGCTTGCTGCATCTCATAATAGTCTGTGAGAGTAAGATGTTTATTTTCCTACCTAGCTTTAAATGAGATAGCGCTTTGCAGTGTGATGGCACAAATGAGCTATGCATTTGCTGTGCCACTTAGAAACCCCAGATATGACAACCTCATCCATGCATCCTTTTACAGACGAATAGGTTCAAGTGAGTTTTCAGTTAATATTATGAAATAAAACAATATTGGTTTTATTTTCCTGTCCTATTTAGATTGATTATTAATTCTTAGTTTCAAAGTTTTATTTTAATTTCTAAGAGAAATAAGCTGAAACTTTCACAGATTTTGAATATACAGAAGTTGTGCACATAACTTCAAAATGCCAACTCTCCTATTTGCGTTCATCAGAATCTATGTATTTATTTATTTCAGTTCAATAATGGCTTCAGTTCAATTATTGAATGTTTTGTGCTATGGCTTTTTGTTATTTTTATTGTTAGTTCTTGGATCATTTTATTCATGTATATAATACATTCTGGTTATTTTCTTTACCTATTTTCTCTTATCTCCCTCCCACTCATATCAGCTCACTATCTTGTCCTTTTCCCAGATTGATTCCTTTTGGCTTCACTGTAAGCATATTCACATTAGTCAGGTCCGTCTATGTTACCATTGGATTGGGTTACATACTGGAGGTTAGTGAGATCACTGGTGCTTACAAACTGAAGGTGGTGATTCTCCATTTTCCTCATTGTATCCATATGAAATAGTTCAGCATGGATAAGGCCCTGCCGAATTCTTCCTCTGCTCTCATTTGGCTGTTGTTAAGTACATTTTTGATACAACTCACATGCTCAGCCTCAACCAGAGAGTGTATCATGATGAAGGCAGAAACTTATGATAAAGACAGGGACTTATAGCTGCACAAGCTTCTGTGAATAAGGGACAGTTGAGTGCTCAGCTCCACATAAAACCATTTGCCATCTACTTCCAGGATAATGGAGCACAGTAGAGGAAGGAGTGTGGGAAGCAGCAAGAGGTGGAAATAGTAAGAAGGAGAAGGATTGCAAGATGCTTTCATTATGGCAATAAGTAGTCATAGCATAGACCTCACAATAACTGTTTTATGGGATTTTATAAAGCACTTTATCATACATTAACTCATGTGATCCTAATTAAAATGCTATTAGAAAAAAGTACTGTAATTAAACCCATTGTATAGATAAGGACATATGTGGATCTGGAAATAAGAATTTATGAATTTATTTATGTGATATTGGCTCTGTTACCATGAAAGCAAGATCTGAATGAATCATCTACAGTTCAAAGAGGGACTGACACCGGCAGATAATTTCCAGAATTTAAAGAGGAAGGCATACAGCAGCTGCTGTACCATACACACTATGAAGGGACAAGTGCTGCCAACTTTTTATCTGACATTCTGGGATCCAGAAATATGAAGTGATACATTCTATTTTTAGTTACCCATGTACATAATACCTCAGTACTACATACCTTGCAAACTCAGTAAATATCTGAACTCCTATTTTGTGATTAATCCTGAAACTGAATACAATAGCCCATTACAATTTTGTCTACCTATAGCCTTATCCTCAGAAAAACATCCTAGCTATCTATAACTGTGAGATATCAGATGTTTTTGTTGGCTGAAGTCAGTACATATAGGGATTAATTCATAATAAACCTTACTTACGGCTGAGGTCTCTTTTGCTTTAGAAGTAATGCTGAAGTAACTGCTGAAGAGCAGAAAAATTTCCAAGATCTAGAAATAGAAATTTTCCCTGCCACCCTTTCTCTACTAGCTGTTACCTGAGAGTGTCTCTTCCTTGAGACAGCAAGAATAGGTGGGATGTTTGGATGCCTATAAAGTGTTCTCAAGTATGATATGTCTGGAACACTGCTTCCAGACTGCCTTTTTCATTTCCCTCTGATTTCTCATCTCAGGAGTATATAATACATCTCCATTATTCATTCAGTGTTCCTAATATACCTCCACAGAAAAGCTGAACCCCTAACTTGTTGACCTCACTACTAAATAGTCTTATAGAGTCCCACTTTAAATAAACAGTTGGCACCATTTGATATTTATTCTGCAATGTTGTTATAGTTTCTAATCCATGCCACTTGACTTTTGACTGCTTTTGAGCTTTGAACACTGATTCTACTTCAGAAAACCTGGCTATATATAAGTTGTACCTTTTGCAACAAACACCAATTTTGTCTTCCAAAGTGTGTCTTTATGGTGTAATATTTCTTTCTCTTGTGTCATTTTTATTTCTGTTTTGATCCAATTTGAGTTTTAAAAATATTTTTATTTATTTTTTAAGATTTGCATATACTTCTCTTAGAGGACTTTGGAAAATCAGGCTTGTGCTGAATTGGAAGTCCCCTCTCTGAGTGCTAACTATCATAATGGCAACAATCTTACCCATTTCTAAAGCTTGAGATCTACCACAATGACAAAATCAGTACGATATACTGAACAGTGCAATATTGGCGCTTACATAGTGAGAGCAACCAAAACTGTCTTACTGGTGATAATGGACCCTTAATTTTCAAAGGAATGAAGAGTCAAGCAATCTATAACTGGTCAAAATGCTGAGAATAAATAACTTTAGGTTGTCCATGCCCCCATTTGACATATATACCATGAACCCTATACCTAATCCTTAGGCAACATCACAGAGGAGGGACAATCAATATTGTAAGAGCCTGAGAATTAAAATGGCTTCTCAAGATAGCTTCTTCTAGACAAGACTCAGATATATTCTATTATATTATACCTCTCCTCAAGCCTCTCATGGGATATATGCTTAATCTGAAGGAGAATGAGATATAAATATTGGGGATTTAGAGATATCCTAGACTATATAGCTAATCTACAGCCTGCATGAGCTACATGGGGAGGTCCTGACTCCAAATAAAATCACGAACAACAAAGCTTGTTTCATATATGCCTATTACTTGAGTAATGAGATCTGGATCCTTTACTGTAGTACTGTTCAAAGATACATACATCAACAATCTGACTTTGCTTGTTTTGTCTTTTATTCCAATAGTAAAACTTGATGAGAATTAGCAAACTTGATTCTTTCCTAAGTAATAACAATAGATACGCCAGTCAATCCATATTTTACTGAATTAAATTATTGATTAATAAAAGGTACTGGGTCGTGGCATGAGATGAGAAGAGTGCTGAGTTAGAGATATCACCTGGAATTTAATGTGGGACAAAGAGCAGGACAGGAGAAACACCAAGTGTTGTGGCACAGTGACAGGGAATTAATAGGACGAATTCAGGGAACCTGCAGAGAAACTTTTCTGCTTTATTACAGTGCTTTGGCAAGAATACTTTTCTAGTACCTGTGAAACACATGCCTAAGAAGGAAACTGACTGAGGTGTATTGTTTTGGAAGATCTATTATTTGAATTCTGCTGTGTCAGTGAATAAATGGACATTTGGCTAATCTATGCACAACCCTCCTTTGCACATTCCAGACTTGAAACATTACAGTGTCCTGTTAAGGCCTTAGACAATAGGATTTGTGCATCTGTAAAGTCAGAATCAAAGACTAATCCATACTTGGTTATTCTGAGTGAACTAAAACACAGTAATTCATTTTCATTATAGATCGGGCATGCTGAGGAAAGGAACTGATCCATTAATGAAATCTGCTGTCTGTTCTCCATTAAGCCTGCTGAGGCAAGGGTCAGTCTGACACCTCACTATGGGGAAGCCAGGGAGGGAAAACATCTCTAGGAGTTAGAATTTGGCCAAGGTAGTTTACATTGTATTTTTGGCAGCTGAAAATGCACTTTAACTAAATGGTTTCTGTCAAATCTGTCTGTGGTAACAGCTTTTGTGGTAAATGTGTGGGATGAGTTAGGATGCTTCATGAAGGTTGAAGAGCTGTGGAAAAGCTTGTCTTTAGAGGACATAGAAAGTAAGATATAGATAGATGTTTGATCTTTCTTATAAATGGATCCATATAGGATAAGGCAGATTCTGGCAAGGTAGAATAAGTAGCATCTTCTTAATGCTCTTAAATGTTTGGGAAGGGAATTTATTTATTTTTATTGGTTATTTTATTTATTTACCTTTCAAATGTTTTCCCCCTTCCTGGTTTCCCCTTTGCAAACCCCCATGCCTCTCCATCCTTTTTGCCTCTAAGACGGTGCTCCCCCATGCATCCATCTACTTCTGACTCACCCTTCTAGTATTTCCTATGCTGGGGCATCAAGCCTTCACAGGACCAAGGACCTCCCCTGCTATTTATGCCAGACAATGCCATCCTCTGCTACATATGTAGTTGGAGCCATGGATCCATTAATATTTACTCTTTAGCTAGTGGTTTAGTCCCTGGGAGCTCTGGGGGCTTCAGTTAGTTGATATTCTTGTTCATCCTATGGGGCCATAACCCCTTCAGCTCCTTTAATCCTCCCTTTAACTCTTCCATTGGGGTTCCTGGGTTCAGTCCAATGACTGGCTGTATCTGCATCTGTATTAGTTAGGTGCTGGCAGAGCCTCTTAGAGGACAGCTATACCATGTTCCTGTCAGCAAGCACTTCTTGGCATCACCAAAAGTGTCACGGTTTAATCTTTGCGCACGGGATGAATCACAAGGTTGGGTCGTCTCTGGATGTCCTTTCCTTCTGTCTCTGTTTTATTTTTGCTCCTGCATTTCCTTTAGAAAGGACCATTTCTGGGTTAAAAATTTTGAGATGTGTGGGTAGTCCATTTCTCAACTGGACCCTCTATGCCTATGTGTGAGATGTCTCTATAGGTTCTCTCTCCTATCTATTGGGTATTTCAGCTAATGTCATCCCTGTTGGGTCCTGGGAACTTCTCACTTCCTTAGTGTCTGGGACTTTATAGTAGTTCCCCCAGTTCCCTACCCACCACTGCCACTGCAACATATTTCTGGACTTCTCTCTGGAAGATATTTAACAGAGCCTAAGTCAAAATAGAGCCTCTACTTTCTCAAAAGTAGTTAAACGCTCTGCTAACTTTTCTTGATTCTAAGTGTATTGTGTATTAATAGTTCTCCTCAGACTTGGTCTGCCTGTTTGTACTATGCTGGGTATACTTGTTTCATTGATGTTGTGTTTGCATAATGTACATATAATAGATGCTTTTCTTTCAAAGTACAAATGTCTAATACCCCAGACCATTTATTTGTTTTCCTTCATTTTCACTTCTCCCTGTTCATTCTATGTATGGGCTTTCTGAGACTCATTTTCTCACCAGGATAACTTTGTGTGTATTTTTAATGCAGAAAAGCCATTGTTCAAACTATATCACAAGCACAAACTTGTATAAAGGAAAGAGAGAATAGAGACCTGTGTTTTAACCTCATATATACCACCGGCTTCCATGTGAATTGAGATAATCTGGTCTCTTTTCTCTGATATTGAGGGTTCCTCCTCCTCCTCCTCCTCCTCCTCCTCCTCGACCACCACCACCACCACCACCACCACCACCACCACCACCACCACCATCATCATCATCATCTTTGTTCTGGCATATCAAAGATCTTAGGAAGAATCCTGACAACAAGAGAAGTTATTATCCTTGAATTTCCTTCTCCATCTTCTATTGAAAACCTCATATGGTTGATATGTGTTTCAGATGAAATCAGGCATATGTAGGGTGTTTTAAACACAAACTAAAATATGATTCAAAGCTGTTGCATGTTTGGTCTCATTTTTATTCTCCAAATAACTGTATGTGACTTGTATTACAGATTTATTTATTCTCATAGAGGAGTTTAAATTACACTAATGTGCCTAGAAATTTCAAAATCAGTATGTAAATATTGTCTGTGTGACTCAAAAGCTCATCGTCTTAACCTTTATAGTATAACCGTCACACCATGCTATACTCCTGCCTGCTGAGCAAGCATGTAGTCTACATTTGAGCAGACAATCTATTATATACTTAAAAATATACATAAAAAGTAGGAGACCAGCTGTGAAACTGATAGGCTCTGGTTATTTGTGAGTTGGTAAAGTTAAACCAATTTCCCCCAAACTGACTGGTGTCCTAGGCCTGCTCAAATCTGATGTCAATGCATTCCTAACACAACAGGAGCAAGGAATAAGAGTATTCACCCAGTGACACAAGAGGCATAAGGAAGGAGACCTTATATCTATGCAATGAGAATGCTATGTGGTACAGGCATTATTACAGGGAAAGGCAGGAAAGTGAAGAAGAGGGTGATGGAAAACAAAACTGAATCATTCCCCATGACCCCTTCCCAGATTGCCTTTGTATACTCCATTTACTACTTGTACATTCTAGCCCTAAGATCCAATTAATTCTGCTAGAGCACAAATAGGAAATTGAAGTCTTTTTAATCACCTAATGATGAGATACAGATAATATATGAACCATAAAGCATTTTGGTGTCTGAGCTGTAAGAAAGAAATGGAGGCAGCTTTAGAAGGGAAATGGTCTTACTCTTTTGAATTTAGTATCAACCCATGAAGTTGAAGAATTGGACAGTAGTAGACAAAGGTGCAAGCCCACCCCTAGTGCCAAGAACAAATAATATGTGGTCTGTGTTCACATATCAATTCGATCCTGAAAAGGGATCATTTATTGTTATATGCATTTATCCAGAGTGAATAAAAATTCCAGCAATCTGGATGGCATGGGAAGACAGAGGGTCTGGGAACCTGAGATATGGCACAGAGGGAAAGAAATCTCATGGCCCATTTAAGCTATGCTTTCAGGCAGGCATTTAGGGAGGGTGAATTGTACTTAGTTGAAGGAGTTCCTGGGGTGAAAAGCAATGACCTGGGGATGATCGAGTGTTATGTGTTTGATCTGAGTACTATGAGGAAGGGGCTTAGTGGCATGGTGGGTGGATTTGGAAGGAATCCTTATACCAGATTAGAAAGAAAGAAGGATGAAAATCTTCTTGGAAGGAGTTTTTGCTCCGAAGCTCTCCCTCTGTCTGGCTGGTGTGCAGCCACTGTGTGAAGCTTAGCCATTAAGTCCCCACTTCATATGGCTTCAGGTCTTCTATGTCCTATATTATTTAGCAACTCTCTCAATGAAGCACAGAACGTTTTCTGAGGTCATTTGTCTCACTTGGAAGGGGCAGTTGAACTGAGTTGTTAAGAGGATGGAGTAAGACAGGAGGAAACTTTCAGAAAAGAAAAGAAAAAGAAGAAAGCCTTTGGCAAATGCTCCCTGATCCCAGACAGGGTAGTGCCAGAAAGAGGGCAAAGAGGTTCACAGTGGTTCTGGAAACTGAATGGCACTTAAATGAAATGTCTGCTCAAAACCACCAACATAATAGATAGAAATGTATTTACAGAAGTTGGAAGGCTGTTTTATATCCTCCAAACCGCCTCTTGTGAAAAATATTATTTTGCAACGGCTTCCATGTGTATTCTTCACTCTGTGGATTAGCTGAAACCAATTTAAAATGCCCAAATCCAGCATTCTGAGACATATAACCCCGTGGTTCTCATTAGAAAGTATACTGACTTCATTATGACTGTAAGCAAAGTCTTAGAAGTTGAAACTCAGAAAGGAAAGAGAAGAATGTAGACACATATCATACATTGAAAGCCAAATATGAACCAATATAAGCATCAATTTAAGAATTGTTGTGATGCTTCCACATTCTCAAAAAATGCTAAGATTGTTTCACATGCAGGATGGAATTCATCTAGAGAAAGGAGAAAGCAGCACATAATAGCCAAGGTTTTAGCTAATATGAAGATCTCTGATGCTAGCAGGATACTATATCCTATTAGCTTCTGAACACCATGGAAGGAATCTCAATTATTTTATCTACATGCCAGAAATCTCTAGACTTTCCTTCTTGCATGCACAGCAGAAGATGATTTTTCTTGTTTCTACGGAAAAATAATTTTGACCTTGTGATTCTCTAAGTAACTTAAGAAATATAACGGTGAAAGCACACTCTTATATCTTGTTTAAGGCAGAGAAGTAAGTACACAACAGTGGGCCTCTGGGCACCAGATAGTTGAAACAGAAGTGTGGAATTTGATCTGACTTGTGTTTCTTCCTGTGGAGTCAAAGTAGCAACCTGCAGGTTTTTATTCTCTGCTCCATTAGTGAAGTGTGCTACCAGCATAATTCCTGGATCAGTTAGGAATTCCTGACATACTGAAATAATCTTCTTTGGAAATTTCTGAGGCAAGGAAAATTTCACTTCTGATTCAGGCTAGAGGTAAATCCAATGATCATAGGGACCTCCTATAATTCTGTAATAGGATTGAAACTCTAGCTTTTGTCTAAACATGAAGATCTATCTGTGTGTTGTACATATAGAGAGGTAGACACACAGAGAAACACAAACACTGCAAACATACAAACACACACACACACACACACACACACACACACACACACACACACACACACACACCCCTCTGTTATATGTGGTTAGTCACAATCTCCTCCCTGATTAAAATATCTTCCTATAGAAGAAACCTTTCTCTCACATCTGATTCTAGTGGCTAGTGTATTTGAGTGGTCATGCTCAGCTCTGTAACCCAAGAGCCTATAAACTTTTCTTTTTGAAGTCAACCAATGACAATCTGCTATGCTTGTAGATGTGAGCCTAGCATACATTTCTTCTAAGAGGCTCCTCTAGCAGCTGATGGAAACAGATGCAGGGACCCACAGTCACACATTAGGCCAAGCTCAGGGAGACTTTTGGCAGACTTGGAGCATGGACTTAGGGAGCTGGAGGGGTCAAGGACAACACAAGACCTCCAGAATCAACTAATCTGGGACCATGGGAGCTCACAGAGACTAAACTATCAACCAAACAGCACACATGGGCTGGACCGAAGCCCCCTACACATTTGTAGCATCTGTGCAGCTTGGTCTTTGTGTGAGTCCCCTAACGATTATAATGGGAAAATTGTCTTTGACTCTATTGGTTGGATTCGTTCCTCTAGCTGGGCTGCCTTGTTTACCCTCACTTGGAAAGGATGCATTTAGACTTGCTGCCACTTGGTATACCAGGAGGGATTGGTACCGATGAGGGGGCCCTCCCTTTCTTTGAAGGGAGGGGGAGTAGGAGAAGGAGTATAAGGGTGATACTTGGAGTGGATGAAGGGGGCTTTGATAAGGATGAAGAAATGAATGAATAGATAATTTAATAAAAATAATAAAACAACAACAAAGAAAATTAGACTTGAAGGTTATTGATTATTCTCACAACCTGATGGAGAGACTCTGTTGCTAAAGACAATAATGATTTATGCCATTGAACCCAGAGAAGTTCAGCTGGTGCCGAACTAGAAGCTTTACTCCTACTGACTACCATTTATGCTTCATATGTTACTTTACATACTACCACAAAAGAAAGATAACCATTAATCAATATCAGCCAGCTACAAAACCCATGGCCTAAAGCAACGATCTGCTTGCTAGATATGCTGGTGTAATCATGTATAAATATCATGGGAGTAGCTAAGCACATTTTTAAAATTGTATTTATATCCAACTGCATAAGAGGTAACCATTGCCAAAGTGGCCAAGAATTTGAGACTATATAGGTCATGGGCCTAGGGAAAAACCTGTTATTATTGTTTGGCTCAGGGAACATAGAGAAAAAGATTCTTAATGACATATACATGTACTCATAGATTGGTGCCTTGCTCAACCATCATCAAAGAAGGTTCTGTTTTAGATGGAAACTAACTTACGGATTCACAACTAGATAATTCTGCAGAGAGCAGAATCTTTAGCACTCAGTCCTAAATGAGATATCTAATTTCCTCAATGTTCAGGAATCTATGCAGAAAAGGAAGCAGAAAGTTTGTAAGAGCAAGAAGTGATAGATGAATCCAAGGAGACGGAGTTTTGCAGGCACAGCAGGGCACTTACATATACAACCTCACAGAGACTGTGGCAAGAATACCACAAGACCTTGCGTAGGCTGAAGGCAGATGAGGTACCAGCATTGAGAGAAGAAAGTAGACATGAAGTCTTACCCCAAACCAGGAAGCTATCGGTCAATGATACCTTCTAAGAAAAGGAAAATCATTTTCCTCTACTGGAGTGCCACTGTGTGTATCGGCTACACTCCAGGGCAGACCCTTTGTCCAGTAGTAGTTAGTCAGCACAAAGTAAACTCTGTGCTGCTTTGCATTTCTTACATCATTTTTGTTTTTATTTTAAGAGAGATGGGGGAGCCCATAAAAGTGGGTGGGTAATAATGGGAGAATCTGGGAAGAGTTGGGGGTTGGAAACCCATGATTTCCTGAAAAAATTTCAAAGAGGAAAAAAAAAGTAGACTTGGAAAAATACCAAATCATCCCAGGACAATGCCTTTGCTGGTAATTCTGGTCTGTTATTGGTAGGTATTTAAAGGAATCAAGATTTGGTTTTAAAAAACTTTTTTTTAAACAACATTCTGTTGGTGTGTGGCAGGTTTTGAATACTGTTACTTTACAATTACTTTATTTCATTTTAGCATTTTTCAAAGAAAGCATAGTATTCTAGGATCTATACATAATATATACAATCATCATGTCAATGTTTCATGCTGTTTCTAAGCATCCCCATTTTATAGGCGAATTAACTGATACTCAAAAAGTTAATACTGGCTGATTTTATATGTCAACTTGACACAAGCTAAAGTTATCATAAGAGTAAAGAGCCTCAATTCATAAATTGCATCAGAGTACAGCTATAAGGCATTTTCTCAATTACTGATCAACAGGGGAATGTCCAGCCCATTGTAAGTGGTTCTCTCCCTGGGCTGCTGATGGTAGGTTTAATAAGAATGCAGACTGGAGTTGTGATAAAAAATTAAAGGCACTTCTCCATAACTTCCTGATGAAACTCTTGCCTCCAATAGTCTGCCCTGATTAAATTCCTATCCTGACTTCCTTCAATAATGGGCAGCAATATGGAAGTATGAGACAAAAAAACAAAACAAAACAAACAAACAAACAAAAAAAACCACTTCTCACCAACTTGCTTTGCTTTCTGGTCATGAAGTTTCATTGCAGCAATAGAAACCATAACCAAGATAGTAACTTTTCTAATATTCTGATGTTATTCAATAGCTACTTTTGGCTACTTGACCAATGAATTTTAAGAGAAACAAGATTTATTTTGACTCATGGATTCACAGTATTTAAGTCATTGGAAAAGGCATGGTAGAATAACTCAGTCCATAGCAACTAGAGCGAGTGATAAATTCTCTTCACCTATTGGTAAATCTAGAAGCAAAGAATGAGATCAGAATGAGCAGCAGATATCACCATTAAAGACTAACACAACTGAGGAACTCTAAAGGTTGCACAGCCTTTCAAAAAAGTGACATCTTCATCTATATTGGTCTGGAGCTGGTAGAATCTCTCAGGGAACAGCCATACCAGTCTCCTGTCAGCAAGAGCTTCTCGGTATCTGCAATACCGTGGGGGATTGGTGTTTGCCGATGGGATGGATACCTACCTAGGGTAGTCTCTGGATGGCCTTTCCTTCAGTCTCTGTTCTATTTTTCATCTCTTCCCTTTGGACAGGAATATTTCTGGGTTAAAACTTGAGATGGGTAAATGGCCCCCATCCCCTTAACTGGGGCCATGCTATCTGCTATAGGTGGTCAAAACACATGCAGATGCTCACAGCCAACCATGAGAATGGGCTTGCGGACCCCAATGGAAGAGCTAGGGGAAGGACTGAAGAGCTGAAGGGGATTGCAACCTCATAGGAAGAACAATAACCACTAACCAGACCATGCAGAGCTCCCAGAGACTAAACCACTAACCAGAGTATACGAGGCGGGCTTGACTCATGGCTCCAGCTGTATAAGTAGTGGAGGATGGCCTTATCTGACATCAATGGAAGGGGAAGTCCTTGGTCCTGTGGAGGCTTGATGATCCAGCATAGGGGACATTAGAGTAGAGGTGAGGCAGGAGTGAGTGAGTAGGTAGAGTGGCACACTCATAGAGGCAAAAGGGAGGGGGGAGAGGGGGAATGGAACAGGAGGGGTTGTGGAGGAGTAACTGGAAAGGGGATATCATTTAAAATGTAAATGAACAAAATGATAAAAAAATAAAATATAGTGACATTTTCAGGAAACCATTTTGAGTCACCTTCTGCTCCAGCTGCCAGCATTATTTTCAAAGATGGTCTGTGTTCCCTATAACAGTAAGCCATTTATATCCATCATTCTTTACATTGCTTTTGCCAGGTAGTTTGTGAGTAATATTTCAAATCAAACCATATGGAGCTTGTAAGTTGAATAATCTGTATTCCCATTGCCATTTGTTTGATTTGGAAATACATGCTCATCACATCAAATGACGTGTTAATTTTTGTGGTAGGTGGGTTAATTAGAAAATGAACACAATGTACCACCTACTTTTTTGTAAAGCCCTTGATTTTGTCTTTAACACTGAAAAGAAGAATGAAAGAAAAAGAAAGGAAGAAAGGAAGAGGGAGGAAGAAAAATTAGATATGACCCACCTCCTCTCCTTTCCCCCTACGCCCTCCCTCCCCTCTCTCTCTCACACACAATAATAAAGAGACACAAATTTATGTATGGATACACACAAAATCTCTTTTGAAAAATCTGATAACTATAATTGCATTGCCTTTTTTATGCCTCAATTTTTCCAGAGATGGATCCATTCACATCTTCACCTATAGTATAATCATTCTTAAACAGTTGAACGAACAGCAGAGTAAGTGTTCAAATATTTGAGCCTATGGAGACCATTCTCATTAAAACCACCACAGTGGACATTTACCATGGGATTTTCCTACATCTGCTGGTTCATGGTCTTCTATAATGAAAAATTCATTAAATATAACTTTGCTAGTATTCCTAGTCTTAAAAGTTCTAATATTATTCAAAATTTCAAAATCTCCTCTGAGATTTAAGTTGAAATCTTAGTTGTGATCACTTGCAAATAAAAAATACAAGTATAGATATGTATACGCACACACACACATACACGTGTGTGTGTGTGTGTGTGTGTGTGTGTGTGTGTGTGTGTTTACTTCAAGGAAGATTTTACTTGGTAATGCAGCTTTTATCTCATATGATCACCATTTGATCATCATACATCATATTATCTGCAAATAGTGGTATTTTGACTTCTTCCTTTTTAATTTGTATCTCTTTGATTTCCTTTTGTTGTCTGTTGCTATGGCTAGGATTTCAAGTACTATACTAAATCTGTAGGGAAAGAGTGGGCAGCCTATCCTAGGCTCTAGGTGTCCAAAAATTTGGCGTATCTATTGCACCTTTACTTTCATCTTCATAGTATGATGGTTTTGAAATTCCTCCTTAAAGAATAGCTGAAGTATAAAATTAGGTACCACTTCAAGTATTATTAAGTTAGAGTAGATATACAAAATTAGACTCCAGAGCTGATCCTCTGTATTTAAGAAAATAAATAAAAAGAGTAGTAATAGTCATGTATATTATAAAGTACATATATATATATATATACATATATATATATCTCAAAACAGCAACTAGTATATCATCCCTATCTACTTAGAATGGTACAATTAAAATAGAACTATGGAATACATAGATCAATATATTACTTGGTATCTTTCTACATGTGTAATATAGATCAATCTATATATCTGTCATCTTTAGCTAGACTAAGGACCCTAAGAATACTGGAATACAAGCTGAAGTTCTTGCATACTAAGTCAGCCATGATAATCAAGGAATTTAATATTTCTACTCAGTGAGAATTAAAACATGAAAGAACTGAGAAATAAACCATAAATTTTCTTGAACAGAACAGTAAAAAGTGTTTAAAAACTGAAACATTTCCTCTCTTATTTCTCTCTTTTTGTCCTATAATACCTTAATGAAAAATATGAACTTGTCAAGGATGAGACAAATAATATGTTGATTTGGCCACTGGGGATATGTTTTGCTTCTCAAGGATCAGAATGAATAGAGAGGAAAAGAAACCTCCCTTTCAATTTTTGATAAATATCTTGCTTAAATAACATCAAATATTTAGGAGACTAAGGTAGTCACCTGCTGTTGCAATTTGATCTTACCCTCATATTATCAGGTGATGAATTTGTTATAAGAAACCATATAAAAAGTAATTCTTCTCACCCACAAAAATACATAAAACCAATTTCTCTGTTCACGATTCTGAGAAATAAACATGCCAACATGGAAAGACTATTTATCATGGCTGTCATAATTAGGTACAATTGTGGAAGTCAATTCTCTTCTACAAATGACAAACTTCAAGTTCCAGCATACAAGTACCATTTTGCAAGACACATCCAATAACCCCTAGCCATTTATCACTATCCCCACATACTAGGATAATCAGAGAGAAAGCAGGTGTTCTTCATTCCGTTTCACCAAACTAAAATTGTATCCATCATTTTTACCAATATGAAGATAATGCCTGGATTCTGATATAAGAACAGTTCCAAAGAAGCAACCCCTTAATACCTCACCCCTTTGGTTTAGGGAATACAGATCTTTAAAAATTATTATTAAGATATTCTTTTTTTTTTCAAGTTTTGACTTTGGTATCTTCTTATTGTTTTGTTTTTGTTTTTGTTCTTTTTGACATCTGACTTTCCCAGCAGAAATCCAACTCCTAACTTTCAAAACCAAGGCATGTACCCATGAAAGAGACATTAGGAAACCAGGAGATCAAATAAGCCCCAGGTGTCTTCTATTCTACTGACTGTCAGCATGAAAGGCAGAGAACAATGCGCAACTGGAACAATTGTCTGCCCAGCCACTACCTAACATGCTTTGAGCACTGTCTGGACTGATAAACCAGATATAGAACTAAGAGTTCTATTTAGAGCATGTAAAGATCATTGCAAATATATTGCTGGTTTAATTAAGAAGAAACAGAGGTTGTATGGTCAGAAATGTGATAAAGTGACTCTGTTTAATGGTATAGCTCTATAAGTTGAGATATTTCATGCACTTTACCTCTCAGGGTGGAAAATTTCCTTGAAGATGTCTGCCTCCACTATCACAGGTAATGTAGTAACTTTTTGCTGAAATAAAGAGAGAGAGAGAGAGAGAGAGAGAGAGAGAGAGAGAGACAGAGAGAGACAGAGAGAGAGAGAGAGACAGACAGAGAGAGACAGAGAGAGACAGAGAGAGAGAAAGAAAGAAAGAAAGAAAGAAAGAAAAAAGAAAGAAAGAATAGCAGTGATATTGGCATGAGGATACCATCCACAATTAAGTTGAGTATAAGGCAAATCTCTAAGTTTTTCCAGAGTGTGATCTTCCTTTGTAAAACAGAGCTAAATATCTCTTTGCTTATGAGAAACTAGAAACATAATGCATGAGTAAGGTCATCAGTCTCATATAATAGATAAAATCTCCAAAATGATAACTGACTTCTGGACGCCATAAGTATTGTCTTGTTTCACAGAATTCAGAGTGATCAGAGGTTGTCTGTTAAACCCTTATGTATTTAGATCCCAAAAAGTGCTCATCCTGTATGATCACGCACTGTATTTCCCCATTGACAGTATTATGGTTTGAATTGGGAATGTCCTTGAAAGGATATATAGTCTTTGACACTTTTGAGAACAGCATAATATATAGGAGGTGGATCCCAGTTGGAAGAACTGGTCTGAAGGAAATTAAGGGGCTTGCAACACCATAAGAACAACAATGCCAACCAACCAGAGCTTCCAGGGACTAAATCACTACCCAAAGACTATATGTGGACTGACTCTGGACTCCAACTGCATAGGTAGCAGTGAATAGCCTTATTGGGGCAACAGTGGAAGGGGAAACCCTTGGTTCTGCCAAGGTTGGACGCCTAGTGTATGGGATTGTTGGGGGCAGTAAATAGGGGTGCATGGGGAGGAAACACCCATGTAGAAGGGGAGGGAAGGGGTTGGGGGAAATGTAAAGAAGAAATACCCAATTTAATAAAAATGGAAGAAAAAAAGGGTGTCCTTATAGACACCTTTTAGGGCACTGTGAATTCTTGTTTCTCTCCCTTTCCTTCTTCCTCATCTTTATTTCAAGCCACCATATTATGACCAGGAATGCACTTTTGCATACTCCTAGAAAAGCCACAGTACCACATGACCAAACTCTGAAAATGTAAACTCAAGTAAGCATTTAATCATGTAAGGCTTATTATGTTAGATTTTTCCTTTATAGTAGTAAAAAAGCACTTCTTGTTTCTCCCTGGACCTGGAACTGAACTGCTCCCAGAACTCTCTGTACCCAAATCCCGTGGGGGAGAGAAAGAGCTGGACTCTCAGAAGTGTGGACAATCCTGAGAGCTCAGAGGAGATAACTACTTCTGCCCACGTTCCTGACCCAAGAGGAACCCAGCTAGTGCCCTTTATGCCCCCTCAGCACAAGAACCAAGGAGCAGTCAGGGGCAGGACCCTTCCTGTTTCTGCCTGAGCCCAGAGCTTAAAGCCAGTTGCCTGGAACTCTGAGAAACCAGAGTATAGCAGTAAGACCAATTCTTCTGCTCCAAGTGACCTACCTGGAGATTTTAGGACACACAAACACCGGAGCAGCTCTCTGTTCCCAGATATAGCTGAAAGAAAACAGGTCTACAGGAGGGCTGACACATAGACTTACAGGCAGGTCAAGCCCCTGTCAGAGACAATAAGACCAGCTAACACCAGAGACAACCAGATAGTGAGAGGCAAGCACAGGGAACTAAACCACAGAAACCAAGACTTCTTGGATTCATCAGAGCCCATTTCTCCCACCAAAGTAAATACTGGATATCCAAGCATACCAGGATAGCAAGATTTGGATGTAAAATCACACATCTCATAATTATGATAGAGAACTTTCAGAAGGACATAAATAACTCCCTTGAAGAAATACAAGACAACACAGGTAAACAAGTTGAAGCCCTTAAAGAGGAAACACAAAAATCCCTTAAAGAATTATAAGAAAACACAACCAAACAGGTGAAGGAATTGAACAAATCAATTCAGGATTTAAAAATGGAAATAGAAACAATAAAGAAAGCACAAATGGAGACAACCAGGGAAATAGAAAATCTGGGAAAGAGATCAGGAATCATAGACACAAGCATTACCAACAGAATACAAGAGACAGAAGAGAGATTCTCAGGGGCAATAGATACCATAGAAAATATTGACATCAAAGAAAATGCAAAAAAGCAAAATGTCCCAAACCCCAAATATTCAGGACATCCAGCACACAATGAGAAGAGAAAACCAAAGGATAATAGATACAGAGGAGAACAAAGATTCTAAACAGAAAAGGGCCAACAAAATTATAGAAGAAAACTTTCCGAACCTAAAGAATGGCATGCTCATAAACATACAAGAAGCCAACAGAACTCCAAATAGATTGGACCCGAAAAGAAATTCCTCCAGTCACATAATAGTCAAAACACCAAATACAAACAAAGAAAGAGTATTAAAAATTAGTAAAAAGAAAAGGGTAAAACAACATACAAAACTGGCCTATCAGGATTACACCAGACTTGTCACCAGAGCTATGAAAGCCAGAAGATCCTGGGCAGATGTCATACAGACTTTAAGTGAGCACAAATGGCAGCCCAGTCTACTATATGCAGCAAAACTCCCAATTAACATAGGTGGAGAAACCAAGATATTCCACAGCAAAACCAAATTTACATATCTTTCCACAAATCCAGCCCTACAAAGTATAATGGAAAACTCTAACACAAGGAGGGAAATTATATCCTAGAAAAAGCAAAAAAGTAATTTCCTTCCAAGGAAACCAAAAGAAGAGAAACACACACAAACATAATTCCACCTCTAACAACAAAAATAACAGGAAAAAAAGAACACTATTGCTTAATATCTCTTAGCATAAATGGACTCAAGTCCGTAATAAAAAGACATAGACTAACAAACAGACTGGATATTTAAACAGGACTCAGCATTTTGCTGCATACAGGAAATAATCCTCGGTGACAAAGACAGAACCAAAAGTAATCCAAAAAGATAAGGAAGGACACTTCCTATTCATCAAAGGAAAAACCCAGGATGATTAACTCTCAATCTTGAATATCTATGCTCCAAATGCAAGGTCACCTACATTTATAAAAGAAACGTTACTAAAGCTCAAAACACACATTGCACATTACACAATAGTAGTGGGACACTGCAACACTCCACTTTCATCAATTGATAGATCATGGAAAGAGAAACTAAACAGAGACATAGAAAAACTAACAGAAGTTATGAACCAAATGGATTTAACAGATATTTATAGAACATTTCATCCTAATACAAAAGAAAATATGTCTCATCTAGTTGTCCTGTCCTGCAGGACATTCAACGAGGGTGCAGAGGGTACCTGGAAGAGAATGGGGGACAAGAGACATTAAGAAGGACGCCAAGAAAAGAGTCTGATCAAGGCAACAATTTTATTTTTTCCCAAGGCTGAATTTATACCATAACAGGGGTCACAGAGAGAGAGGGAGAAAGTGGGAGACATTTATGCAGGCCAAGGACACAGTACTCATGTGGTCAGCATCCTGTTGTCAACAGGATGTTGGATTTTCAGAAGGTTATAGATCATATCATTGGGCATCCTGACATCAGATGTATTTCTCAGCAAGGTCACAGTTTTGTCATATCATTAGACATCCTGACCACCAGATTTGTAATAGCCTTCTGTAACTGGCTGGGGATTTTCCATGAACCCAGTCATACTTAACTCTAACCATAATATTAACGTCAATAATGGAGGGTTTTAAAGGGCATCACCACATCAAAATACCTTCTTCTCAGCACCTCACAGTACTTTTTAGCCAAAACTGACCATATAATCAGTCACAAAAAAGGACTCAACATGTACCAGAAGATTAAAATATTCCCATGCATACTATTAGATCGCCACGGAGTAAGGCTGGTGTTCAATAACAACAAAAAGGACAAAAAGACCACATATACATGGAAGTTGAACAATGTTCTACTCAATGATAACTTGGACAATGAAGAAATAAGGCAAGTAATTAAAGACTTTTTAGAATTTAATGAAATTGAAATCACAACATACCAAAACTTATGGGACACAATGGAAGCAGTGCTCACAGGAAAACTCTTAGCATTGAGTGCCTCCAAAAAGAAACTGGAGAGAGCATTCATTAGCAGCTTGTCAACACAACTAAAGATCTAGACCAAAAGGAAGCAAATACACCCAAGAGGAACAGAAGGCAGGAAATAATCAAACTCAGGGCTGAAATCAACCAAGTACAAAAAAAAAGAACTATACAAAGAATGAACAAAACCAGGAGGTGGATCTTTGAGAAAATCAACAAGATAGGTATACCCTTAGCCAGAATAATCATAGGACATCAAGAGTGTTTCCAAATTAACAAGATCAGAGATGAAAAGGGAGACATAATAGCAGAATCTGAGGAAATTTTAAAAAATCATCAGATCCTACTACGAAAGCCTATATTCAAGAAAACTGGAATATCTGGCTTATGCTCTGTGATCTTGAAGCAACAAATGGGACCTCTTAAAACTGCAAAGCTTCTGTAAGGCAAAGGACACTGCCATTAGGACAAAAAGACAGTCAACAGATTGGGAAAAGATCTTTACCAATCCTACATGTAATAGAGGGCTAATATCCAATATATACAAAGAACTCAAGAAGTTAGATTTGAAAGAGCCAAATAACCCTATTAAAAATGGGGTACAGAGCTAAACAAAGAATTCTCAGCTGAGGAATATCAAATGGTTGAGAAGTAGCTAAATAAATGTTCAACATCCTTAGTCATTAGAAAAATACAAGTAAAAACAACCCTGAGATTCCACCTCACACCAGTCAGAATTTCTAAAATCAAAAACTCAGCTGACAATAGATGCTGGCAAGGATGTGGAAAAAGAATAACACTCTTCCATTGTTGGTGGGAATCAGTCTGGTGATTCCTCAGATAATTGAACATAGTGTTACCTGAGGACCCAGCTATACCCTCCTGGGCATATACCCAAACGTTTCTCCAACAAACAACAAAGACACATGCTCCACTATGTACATAGCAGCCTTATTTGTAGTAGTCAGAATCTGGAAAGAATCCAGATGCCCTTCAACTGAGAAATGGATATAGAAAATATGGTATATCAACACAGTGGAGTACTACTCAGCTATCAAAAACAATGACTTCATGAAATTCATAGGCAAATGGATGGAACTAGAAAATATCATCCCTGAGTGAGGCAAAAGCCAATTACAAAAAAAAAACACATAGTATGCACTCACGAGAAAACTGGTTATTAGCCCAAAAGCTTGAATTACCCAAGATACAATCCACAGACCACATGAAGCTCAAGAAGAAGGGTGACCAAAGTGTGGATGCTTCAGTCCTTCTTAAAAGGGGGAACAAAAATATTCATAGGAGGAGATATGGGGACAAAGTTTGGAGCAGAGACTGAAAGAATGGCTGTTCAGAGTCTGTCCTACCTGGCGATCCAGTCCATATATCTACAGCCACCAAACCTAGACATTATTGATGAAGCCAAGAAGTGCATGCTGATAGGATCCTGATATAGCTGTCTCCTAGAGGCTCTGCAAGAGCGTGAGAAATACAGAGACAAATGCCAGGAACAAGTCATTGCTATGAGAATGGGGTCACCATTGGAGGAGTTACAGAAAGGATTGAAAGAGTTGAAGGATCTTGCAACCCCATAAGAATAACAATACCAACCATCCAGAGCTCTCAGGGACTAAACCACTGCCCAAAGGCTCTACATGGCTCCAGCTGCATAATTAGCAGACGATGGCCTTGTTGGGCACCAATAGGAGGAGAAGCCTTTGGTCTTGCCAAGCCTGGACCCCCAGTGTAGGGGATCGTCGGGGTGAGGAGGCAGAAAGTGGGGTAATTTGGGAGGGGGAAAGCTCTTATAGAAGAAGGGGGAAGGAGAAAGAATAGGGGGCTTATGGATGGTGAAACCGGGCAAGGGAGTAACATTTGAAATGCAAATAAAAATATTCAATAAAAAAAAGTTAAAAGCTGATTAAAAGAGATGCAGTCCAATGTAATTCATTTAAGATTTCATGTAAAAGGATAGCATCAGTTCAACATTGCTAAAGACCCATAGGCTTCATGTCTGTGGGCAGAGGCATGGCTGCATGGTTTGGGATTTATTCTAGGGCCTTGTGAATGGTAGGGAATTTCTGTAACTTTGAGAAACACCAGTCTTCCTTGGAAAGATTTTTTCAGTCACTGTACTTTATTTTATTATTATCTCTCCAGAACTCAGTTTTATCAATGAACTGGTAGTCCCTCAAGGACAAAGGCCATGGATTTTGTGATACTAGTTAGTGAATATCATGAAAAAAAAGGAATGTATGACTCAAAAATCACTCGCCCCCCCCCCCACCACCCTGCCTTCAAGTATTTTGTAAGACACCTGAAAATAAGTCTGACTTTTTAAACTTTCTTGAGCTGTGAGTTCTGGATAAATGGAGGTTTAAAATGAGGCCTAACTAATCTGGATTTCTTGAGTGCTTTAGTGATAAAGCAATAAGCCTGGCCAAGTCTCAGGCCATGTATCAGCTAATCAATATAATGTTTTCTAACAGCTGTCGAGGCTGACTAATCAGCGATTGTTCAAAAAATCACACAGAAGAGCAAGCCTTTTTCTTCTCAGGGGGATTTGCTGTGAGAAAAGATTTTGGCTAGTAATTGAAGGGTTCAATTCTCAAATGGTCTAATTATTATTAGCAGGGCTATGAAAAATCAGAAAACAGCAAAGGGGAAGGGAGAACCCAGGGGCTTAATCTTGTTCATCATTTCACCTTTATGTTCAAATGCAAAATGTATCAGACCCTTAACTTACTGTATTCCTTACAGGATAGAACATAACAGAGAAATACTACTAATACCTTGTAAATTAGAATACAGGATAAAGATGCTAGAGAAACCATAATCATATCTAGAGACTACTGTTCCTGTGGTAGTTGGGAAGCAATGTCCAAATTGCTTTCCCCTCTCTCAAGTATCTCCTCACAGCATTCATGAATTTGAATCAATGTGACCATGTAACCATCCCTAAGCCCCACAGTTTTATTGCTTTTTATAACATCTGCCATATGAATTTTCTAGTGTTCAAACCTGTTAGCTGTTTTAAATGGACTCTCATTATTTCTATAATGGAATTAATTTGTATGTTTCAAATTAAACCATAAATTTCATAAATATCCAGTTTGTCATTAAATATGTACAAAGTAATTAGGTTTTAAAAATAGATCTAATAAAATATAATTAATTTATAGGTGAGGCTACATATTCTTGCTTTATATTCGGAATTATTATTTATTCTTATATACAGTTAAAATGAGTAGATTAGAGACATGTTATAAGGTAGTATAATAGGCATTTTGGTTATCAACATGACACATTTGGGAAGAGGAAACCCTAATTGAGGAATTGGCTCTATCAGATTGACCTGTTCCATATTTTCTTGATTAATGAGTAATAAGAAGGTCCTAGCCCACTATGTGGAGTGCCAAAATAGGCAGATGGTCCTCAATTACATAAGGAAGTTAGATGAGCAGAAGCAGGAAGAAAACAAGTAGGATTTTCATTCACTCTCCCGGCCCTCTGGCTATCCCTACATCTGATCCTCCCATTCCCTTTCTACCCCCTTTCCACCCAGTACCCTCCCTTCATCTACCTCCAATGTCTATTTTATTTCCTTTTCTGAGTGAGATTTAAGTATCCTTTCTTGGGTTCTCCTCATAATATATCTTCTTTAGGTCTGCATATTGCAGTGTTGGTATCCTGTAATTTATGACTAATATCTACTTATAACTGAGTATATATCATGCATGTCCTTTTTGATCTGGGGAACTTCACTCAGGTTGATATTTTGCTTCCAAATTTGTCCTGCCTATAAGAACTTCAGGAACAATGTTGGAGTAGAGTCTGAGAGGAGGGTCAAGCAATGACTGGCCCAACTTGAGACCCATCCTGTGGGTAAGAACCAATCCTTGACACTATTAATGATACTCTGTTATACTTATAGACAGGAGCCTAGGATAACTGTCCTCTGAGGCTCTACCTAGCAGCTGCCTGAAACATCTGCAGAGACCCAAAGCTAATGGATAGAGCAAATGGAGTCCTGGGGGAAGAATCAAGGGACCCAAAGGGGATACAGACACCACAGGATGACCAATAGAATTAACTAACCTGGACCAATGTAGACTCCTACAGAACATATGTAGCAGATGTGCAACTTGATCTTCATGGCATCTCCCAACAACAGAATCAGGAGCTATTCTTGATTATCTTGCCTAACTGGGATGACTTGTCTGGCTTCAGTGGGAGAAGATGTGCCTAATCCTCCATTGACTTGACGTGCCAGGGTAGATTGGTGCTCAGGAGGGGGCTTTCATTTCTCAGAGGAGATGTGGAGGGTATCATGCAGGAGAGGCTGTGAGGCAGGGATTCACAGATTCACTCACTCGTCTGCAATTTGGATATAAAGTGAATACATAAATTCATTGATGGAAAAATTATTAAGAAACATTTCTCTGCTTCAGTTCCTGTTTCTAGTTTTTTGTCTCGTGTTCCTCCCTGGCTTCCTTTGAAGGTAGACTACATTTTATAAATCAAAGAAATCCTTTCCTCACCAAGTTGATCTTGTCCATATTGTATTACACCAATAGATGACAACTTTTACAGCTAGGGAGCTGAGAGTCCTTGGTAATACGTAAATAAAAACTGTTGTGTAGTGAGAAAGGGCATTGGTATAGGAAAAGTATGATGAAGCAATTCAAACAGATGTTTTAAAAGCTCATTATTGGTGAATGTGCAGAGAAGATTAATCTTTCTTCCTATTTTTCCTAACGATTTAAGGTTATGGGAGAATCGTACTTCTTTGTCCAAATACTAATATGATGCTTATTTCTGTGCAATAGACTCAGATGACATTCAAATATTTCAAGTTGCAAATGATTCTAGCATTACTTTAAGTAGAGAGAACATGTTCTGCTATCTTATAGGTCTGTGTTCTAGTGAAGAACATGGCTATGACCAAATGTGCAGTAAAAGCCTTTAATCAGTGTGTGAAGATAATCTATGTTTTCCATTTTATCAATGGATGTGACTGAACTACTTTATTTTGAATTTCCTGCTTTGTACCCATGTGATCTGTGAAAATCATATGTTGCCTTACTTGATCTAAGCACACACACACACACACACACACACACACACACACACACACACACACACACAATGTGGTTAGAGATTGCCTTCGTTGTTCTATGAGAAAAGGGGCTTCTGGCTTCAGATTTTGTTACATTAAAAATGTTATCACATACAAAGTATCTTCTTTGTGTATGTAAAATGCAGGAATTAGACTTGTATACACACTGACAGAATTGGTAGCCTGCACAGAACAATGAGTGAAGTTAGCCTTAATTTTCTCTGTGGATGTATATTTGTGTGTGTTAGATGGGGGCAAGGGAACTGAAATTCTAACTTAGACTCTCTTCTGAGTGATGAAGTTGCAAGTTTAAGAGCCATCCACCACCTAGGGGGCACTAATTCAGATTTATTCACTCATACTGTGTCCTATTTTTCATCCTCCCCAGGAGTTGCCTCAGCATGGGGAAAAAGAAAGAAAATATACCACTGAAATTGGCCTTTCAAGAGTCTGTTTTCTACAGCAGATTTGAATCTAGCCGATTACATGGAAAAAATTAATTGCCACACCTCTTCCGTATGAATATTCACCCTCTTACCGTTTAAGACTCACCTCATTCATATGTGCTCTACTGCAGACACTACTCTACAGTCTTATGGTCTTTGCTATCCCATCAAGAGAAAATTCTTTCGATAGGGCTGGAGATGGCTCAGCAGGAAAAGTACTTGACTTGCAAGTCTGTGGTCTTGAGTTGGCTCCCTGGAACCTAAAGGGAAAAGGAGAGAAGCAACTACAAATTGTCCTCTACCTTCATACATGCACCATAGCATGCTTACATAAACAGACACAGACACACACAAACACACACGCACACACACATGCACACACAGACACACATACCCTACATTATTTAAAAGAGACACAAGTAATATTGAATTTGACTGGCACAAACAGGCACAGCTAGAATAGTGCTTTTGGCTATTAAATCTTATACAAACACTCATTCAGTGACCATGGAATGGCTTCTTTGTTTTTTATAAAGTCTAGTCCCATGATTCTGTGGCTTCTGCGGTGACAAAAAATCAAATACGTGTGCACTGACTGTCACAGACATAAACACACACACACACGCACACACACACACACACACACACACACACACACACACACACACAAGAAAGTTAATTTTGTTGTTGAAAGTTAATATAAAAGTGTAAAAACACTCACCAAGACAGATTGGGCTCTATCTAGTTCTCCAAATACAAAAAGACAGCTGGGAATCTGTAGTCAAAAAACAGACTGATTGTGTCTTTGAATAGAACATTGCTAAGGGGAAGTACTATGGGTATAAGATTTTTCTATACTAAAATTCTTACCAAAATTCACTGATATGTTGTTGCCTTAGCTACTTTTCATTAGTCATGGAAAAATATCATGGTCAAGGGAGTTTATAAAAAGAAAGTATGTAATGTGGAACTCATGATTCTAGAAGTTAGAGTCAAGCAGGCAAGCATGGCTTATGCAGCGGTAGCTGAGAGCTTACATCTTATCCAAAAGCATGAGAAATGAAAAGAGTTTATATTTTTGAACCCTCAAAATCAGCCCCCAGCAACATAAAACCTTCAATCATTCTACAAGTTCTAATCATTGCCAGTCACACCAACTGGAGAACAAATATTCAAACACATTAGGATGTGAAGGGCATTCTCATTTAAACAAACACTCTCAGTCATGACAGGTATGGGAGAAGAAGGTAGAAGCAAGATTAACACCTAGCTGAAAAGAAGACTCAGTGATGGCTCTACAATTTGTTCAAGCAGAGAGTCTTTGCCTCCTCCCACCTTTCATGTAAATGTTGTATAGAACAATAAGAATATCACAGAATACATATTTTTATAAAACATTGTTATCTAGAGCTCTGAGGATACTATCACTTTGCTTTCTCAGTATTATATTACCTGTTAATAAGGCAAAGGTTATTTTTATTGGTTCCTACAGAAATAGAAGCAAAGTATTAGCAGGTGAAAGAAAAAAAAGATGCAAAATTATTTATTTATTATGTTTATATATTATATAGCATATATATTTTATATTATATAAATTATATATTAGGCAAATATATTTTTCATAAATAATGTATATAAATATATAATACCAACTATATATTAAACATATAAATAATACATAAATATATATACATAAAATCTATGGAGAAATAGAGGTATGTAAAGTGCATCTCTCAATAAAGGTGCACCTTTATTAGGAACAGACTAACAGGATACTGCAGTGCCAAACTGGTGACAAAGGAAGAATATTTGGGGTTAAAGGCATCAGAGAACCTTGTCTTAAAATGCCTTTACAAACTGTCTAATAAAGAACTAATGATTCTTTTAGGTAATATCTTGCAAAAAAACCAATCAAACCATTTTGGGACCGTAAATTTGCAGAGGAATAAAATGTTTCTGAGGAAAACATCAAAATAATAAAGTCATTTTAAAGCAGAGAGTACCCGAAAAGAGCATGACATTGGCTGGCTCTGATTATTTTCCTTAAAGAAGCAGGAATTGCACTGGAAAAAAGTCTTTCTATATTTTCATGTACTAGATTAGTCCAACATACAGCCAGTGACTCTGTTTTCTTCTGAAACCCAGGGTCTATAGTAAGAATAGTCCAGTGAAATATGTTTAAAAATGCACTGTATTTTGAAAAACATTGCTACCTTTGCACAGCCTTAGCTACTATCCTAACATGCTGTGTGATGTTGGGCAATGTGATAGGTTTTATCAGTACATTTTAATCATTTTGAATTAATTTCTGAATTTTCGAAGAGTTACTTTAGCACTGATTTTGTGTATTTCTGTCCCTTGTAGCAAAGAAACAAAGATATAGAGGTGAATTTAAAGTCGAAATATCAAATTTTCATTGGCCTATTTTAGAGTTTCAAAAGGTTTAAGCCTAGTACAATCTTTTCTAGTACTAGTGCTAGATGCAGTTTCTAAGAGCAAAACACAAGAACTTTCTTTCTCTAAAAGTTTCAAATTGAAAAAACCACAAGGTCACACAAAATAATAGCAATGAGACACATACCAGTGCACTTTTTATGTGTGGTAGATTGAATGCTTAATTGAGTCTATTGGCTTGAAGAGGACACAAAGTAAAGAGGAAAGCTATTAAAATTCATGCT